>NC_142724.1:5000000-5151515 GCF_055471065.1 Atractosteus spatula
TATTGGCTCCTACTGTATGTTTTCAGTGTGCATAATTAATATATTAATATAAATTAATATCAACATTAATATTATGTCTCAAACAGTTTTTAAAATAAACATTTTTAATCTAAAGTGCACCCTCAATTGGACCTTCATGGATTAAGACTTAATAATGTACAGTAAATGGAGACAATGTGGGTGTTGCATTTTAGAAATCATTTCTTTTCTTTATGTGTGTAACAGGTATTTGGAAAGACTGCATTTATTTCCTGATTTGACTGACAAAGTGATGTGAGAATGTAGAAATAAAAACAATTCTAATTGACAGGTAAGACATTAAATAGATAATATTCCCACTTCCTAAACAGAGCAATAATAAAAAATCAAAAGTGTCAGGAGTCAAATTAATCATAACAATGAATCATGAAAAGTTAGTGTATAGCTAGTGTATTGTCATAAAGACGCTTACAAAAATGTTGAAAAATCTCACTGTTCAAACACAATGCACATTGGCAGCTTCTTGCAGCTTTCTTTGGTAAATATGGATCTAAAATCAAAGATTGACTTTCCCATTCATCCTACTTCACTACATTGAGATCACAGAGTGCCTTTTGAGAGCTTTTGTAAGCTTTTTTGTGCCAAACCGTGTTCCATGCTTTTCTAAAATGTTTTTTTTTTAAGACCAGCCACTGCAAAACTGAAAACCCATAATATGCTTATGAACTAAAAGAAAATCAATTAAAACCAGCAGTCCTATGGCTTCTAAAGGAGTTCCATTATCAAGAAGTGCTACAGTAAAGTCATGGAGGGGGTTGCAGCGGCTTGGAGAGGATGTTAACAGCTAAGAAAAATGCAGAAAACTTATTTCAAAAATCCCCAAAGGGATTCATTTGTACTTGTAATCAAAATTAAACGATTTGTAAGATTTTTAGTGAGCCCTGTATTAATGTATTCTAACTGAGCCTTTATATGAAAATAAACTGCAATATTGTTCTTGTGGACTGGTGAAATAGTATTACCTAAACAACACCGATAATTTCCAAATACTGTATCTATTCTCAATTCAAAACACTTCCATCAGGAAGCCAGTACAGGGTACCAAATTCAAATAAAAACATTTATGTATGTTTGTAAATGCAGTTCCCCCCACAACCTATTTATTTATCCATTTATTTTTGTATCACTTAGTCTTGTTGTGATTTCATGTAATTTTATGTGACTCATGTTTTGCTTATGTATTTTGTACTTTTATGGGAGAAGCCAAAGACATTTCCACAGTAGTGGACAATAAAGTATCTATCGATACTGTAAATGACAAAATTGAGAGAGTGCATTTGACTCATTTTTAGAATACAGTTCCTGGGAGAAGAGAGTAACTCTTCCGAAAACTCACCTGGGCCCCAAAATACAGCCATGAAGTTAAAAAATGTATACCTACTTTGGGAATGCTAACTCTAACCCTAGCTGGGGTTTCAAAAAAGCAATTCTGTAATCTGTCTCTGAAGCCCTCCTTTCATCTGATTTTAAAATGTTCCTCAATCCAAAAATCAGGAGCCTAAAACAATCAAAACCATGGAATTAACCTCTTGGAAATTCATCTTCTTTAATAATATGTCTTCATTAGGCAAGTTTTGAATCAGCGAAAAATAATTCTGTAAAAATCATATTGAAGGGAGCTTTTATTTCAGGCCAGTGTAGGGTTTAGGTTACAAGAACCATTAAATGTTGACTCCAGTTATATAGTACATCTACTGTAGTTGTACATTAAATTAAAAAATTAAGAGAGCTAGGGTTTCAACAAGGCAATCCTGTAATCTGAAGTAGTTCAAGTGGGTAGCATCTTCAGCATGCGTAGGCTGCAAAGGAACAAGTAATAGGTTTCATCCTGGAATAATTCCGTAATCTGTCTATGAAGCTCTTCTTTCATCCGATTTGAAAATGTTCCTTAATCCAAAAAATATGAGCCTGTGCTGGTGGGGTGAGGTGTGTGCACCCTGAATTGCTGCATTATCAGGTGTGCATTCTGAATGGCTGGATCTGTAATTACTGTAGTTTACATTTGTAACTACATGCTGAGCCAAACTGCTGCAGATGCTGACATTATTGATATTTGCTAACTTTCAAATCAATCAATTTGAAAGGTGTTTTGAAAATGGAACCCAAACTGCTTAGGTGATGCAGCTACAATATGATCATATATCAATATCATATATCAATTAGAAAGTGCACAAGATTTTACCCACCATCCTTTTTTTCTAATTAAGTATTTGTTGAAAGCATATTATATGACATACTGTACGTAATATGCACTAAAAGAACATATCTACTCTGATCCAGAAAATTCCTTAGCCTAGATTAAACCCTGTCCTAACCTATTTCATCCCACCACTCCCCACACCCTATATTGTATTCCCAGTCCCCCTCCCTCCCTGAACAATCATTTTCTTAGCAGCAGTTGTACAAGTCAACCTCTTGCATTCTGTCTCAGGGAGAGGAGACCTATAGTCATTAATCAAAAAGAACTGGATAGTGGGAAGCAATACTGTACCTGTTAATATCGCAGTTGATCACTTGCTCAGTATTCAACCATGAATAGTTTAAATACACAGAATCGAAGAACATAAATTAACATTATTAGTCAGGCATCAATCTTGTTTTACACAGAAGCATCATTACAATTTATATTGTATTTTTAATTCATTTTCCCCAGGATGATACCTGTGAGGCTTGGGCATAGCTGACTAAACAGTTTTCACACGGTAGTACTTTGAAGCTTACACTGGGATTTGATTTGGTTTTGATACTGCAATTTTGTTACATAAGACCACAGTTTTTGCAAAGCTGAATCCTATTTTGCCAGAATAATATTTGTACCTGCCAAAATTGTTAAATATCTTAGCTATCAGTATGGTCTATGAAAGAAAACCATTTCTCTGTATATCGATTTTATTGTTACAAGACAAATCATAACCTCAGACTACAACCTCATTCAATCAATAGTGGAGTTTCCATGCATTTTTCATTTCTACCCAATTTCTACCCTCTAAATATGCAACATGACGGTAATTGATGGTAATTGTACTGCTAGACCCAGTGTTCTATCAGAATCAGTTTACTGTGAGCTTATGCCACAAGCCGACCATATCTGGACTTTTAAAACAGCAGCATTCTCACTTCCCTGCTGTGGAGAAAAACAAAATGACACTTCCCCTGCTTGTAATAGAGACCCATGATGACTCAGGCCACTAATCATTTGTGTTTCTCGTGCTGCGATTGGTCCCATTAAGTCATTTTCTTGTGAGAGACAAACTGCTGTCTCGCTCTATTGCATTTCTTGTTAGATAAATGACTGGTGAATTTTCCTCTGGAGACAAAGTATGTTTTAAATGTGAATTTGAGGCTTGCTGAAAAATGAAAAGGGTACCTGCGTCAAACTTGTTTCTGGATTTGAGGACCTCCTTGAGAAGGCAAACACATGCACACATTTTTTTGTATAAGTTCAAAAGCATATTAGAGTATTGTGATAATAATATTTAAAAAAAAACAAAGTTTCAGAATGTAAAGAATTTGTGTTCAGATTTAGAATCATCAATGAGCATTTTTGTTACCATGTCTTTAAGACAGCAGACTGCACACTGACAGGTACAAGAAAAGCAATTAAAGTAATAAATTGATTTTTTTAACATATGTTCTACCAGTGCAAGAATTAATCAAAGGCAGATGTTTACAGCTCTGGGCCTTCAAAGCTTCAGAATAACACCCTGTGTACTGTAAGTCTTTCAGTTTTAAGGAGCTAAAGATTTGAGGAAAAGATTTGAATGTGGAGCTAATATGTGGTGCCCTTTTTCTTCATGCTATAAGAAGAAAAAATTTTAAAAATCTAACAGATCATGGCCCTCAAGGACCAAAACTGGCTACCCTTAAATTACGGTAGAATGTCATGTCTAAATTTAACACCTAAAATAAATTGAGTACTATGAAGTGACCTTCCTCCTCTACCAAACACACACAGAGCAAAATGAAACTCCTAACATTAAGTGGACACCCGCTGTTTTGCACTCAACTATTTGTAAAATGATAAACATACTTTGCACAGACCACCTGTCTATTCTGGAACCTTTCCTAGCACTGAGAAAGCCTGAGAATGGTTAATGCCCTGTGATGGTTCCCTAAGCCTTATGCAAGGTAGCAATGAGATGAGCATTTATGGCCTGTGAAATTGCAGCCTGTTCCAGACACAGAATGTGTATGAGAAAAGCCCAGCCAACTGTATGTCCTAGGATACCTTTTATAGGTTTAAGATAACTTGGTCATGCTAAATGGAGTTTGGGTCTGATGATATGTCAGACCATTGTAGAATTGTGATGCTCTGTCTCTCTGGAGTGTGGTGGATTTTAACCCATGAATAGTTACTCCTGCTGCTATTTTGCATGTTGCATTATTTTGTCATAAAACACCCCATCTCACATTTCATTTCTAACACAGAAGGAAGGGGGAGATGGGCAAAATTTAATGACTGTAAAAAAGCAATCCTTTATTGTCTTCTAATTATCTATAGAACCAACAATGGCAATTTAAACTGACAATTCACAACATAAAATAAAAGAGCAGGACAAGAAATCTCCCAAAACACATTCACAGGTGAAATGCATCATTATGAGAAAAGGTTTGTTGTACTTTTTTGTTTGCAAAAAACAACCTCTCCAGGTGAGATGTAAATTCAGAAAGATGGGGATGGTTTAAGATCTTTAATAATGAGCTGACCATCTCTGAGCTGAATCGCCTAATGGAGTCTCTTGAGGATTCACACATCATCTCCTGCAACATTTACTGTCAGGTCTCTGCATTCTGCTATCACAGACATGCCAACTTGAATGAGGATGGAATTTAATATACTTCAGACAAGGTGCAAAACACTTACTGTAGAGGCTGCCTAATTTTATTAGCACATCTTTTAAATGGAAGTTATTAACTGAAGTTTGGGAGGGATTGCAAGTCAAACACACAGAGCTGTACCTGATCACCATTTTTATGAAATAAGCTATATACTGTATCTAACACAAATACCTCTCCTTGCATTCATCTCAAGCATCTCTCCTCCAGCCCATCTTCACCTTGCAGCTAGTTAACTCCTTCCAAATGGGGTTCAAACCTTCTTGTCCCATGGTCAGCAAGCAACCCATTAACCATTAGGTTAAGCCAAACCTATCCCACCAAGTATTCTAGACATTCACAAAGCATTCAGTTCTCGGAGGTTGTTGTCCCTAGTGAAATACATATGTATAAAACTATAGATTTACTATAGAACCCTGTGAAAATATCTTCTCCTACAATATGGAAATAAGTAATGCTAGCAGTCACCAGGATTCAGCACTTTACAATTTCCCAGACATAATTTATGTTTGAGGTTTTTCTTAGCAAAAAAAACTGTTTAGAAAGTGACACCCAATATTTAACTGTTGACCCTTTCAAAGTCCCTGAATGAAAAGCTTTAATAATCCGGTTGCACAGAGACTGCCAAGGCTAATAATTATAGAGTTTTGTTACCTATACTGGCATGTAAAATTAACATTCTACTCAAGATTAGTTTCTCTCAAAATTGTAATATTTATCATCTCTTGAAAAATTGCCAAATCTCCAGCCTCATGCTACGGTAGAAAGGATTTACAGCTCATGTAGAGGTTTAAACAAAGATTAGTTCCTCTCTTCTTTCAGTTTCTCTGCATCCCTCTCCCTCTCAATCACACAATGATCAACCCCCGGGCAAGCTTCAGGGCTCTTTATACACAGGGGGTGGTGCACGTGAATGATTGAAGTCAATTAGCTTTCATTTACATTCATCACTTGAGTGGCATTCCTAAAGCTGTGCAGGACAACAGCAAAAAAATCATATAAATGAAAGATAAATATTTAATGGGAAACCCACTTCATGCAGCATAGTTCTTTTTGAATGTTAATGTTCTTCAGAAAGTCTGTGTCTTGCAAGCCCTCAAATATGAATTTGTAAACGTCATAACTGACTGGTAGAAAATAAATTCTTCAGTGAATTGTCAAAAATAAAATCATGTACAGATGATGAGTAATTACAATGACACATGACTATCCAGGTCACATTTACCAATGTTTTTTTTCCTGGAGGTCTGAATATAAATGTGATTCAATCTCTATGCGGAATGAACTACTATAAATGACACATTTATTTAAGAAACTTCTCATTGTTGTTGTTTTTTTACTTCCCTTCTTTCTTCTTTCCCAAAGAATCCACAAATTCTTATTTTGGCACCCAAAATAATCCACAAATTACATACTCACTTTATATATATATTCATATGTATTTGATTTTTACTATATTTATATTTCATTTCACTATGATATACTGTGCTTTGCAAACCATCCACTCCACCCATTAACCATCTTCCAATAATGTTGCATTTGTTGAATTAGAAATAATGTATGCCCATTTTTGAAAGTAAATATTTCAATCTAAACTTGAATATTCAAACCAAACACTTTTATGGGTGAAAGAATGTTTACAAAATATGTTATATTTATATTAGTTAAGATGGACAAAATTATATTGAGAAGTATAAAGTATTTCACAGGGCCTCTGCTGGTGTGCAATATAGTGGTTCACATGATTTCAACATAAATAAGGTCCTTCAGTCAGGAAGGCAGTGAGAACTTTTGTAAGGTACTGTAAATGACAAAGATTGAAACAATTAAAATATTCTGCTGTTATACTGTATGTTTTGGTCAGAGATACTGTTGCTACTATTTTTGAAGTTGTTACATATTTTGGTCTCATTTTACAGGTTAAATAGTGCAATTTTGCAAAGATTTTACAATACTGGAATACTGCCCTTAAACCTTACAGTCGTAAAATACCCATTTTCTTCTTAAATCAGAAGCTACTGTTGTCAATGATGAATGAGAGCTACAGTAGATGTATTGTATACTGTGCCTCATTTTAAAGACCTCAAATGTCTCTTCACATGAGACCTTGAGGTCTTGTAAGTTTATAGTTGTATAAATGTAATTTTTTATTTCGTTCTGTATAACTTTATAAATCCAGTTACATTCAGTGCTTCTCACTTTTTGACATTTTAAGCAATGATAGTGTTATGCAATTAGTGCTTTTCAATAGTTTCTTTTTTATTTAAATAAAAGAAAGTTCTCTGCATTCTTAGGGGACACATCTGCTGCAAGGTCAGTTTTTTTCAAAATTGAAATACTTATCTCACATACCATAGCCTGCTACCAAGAATGAGGAGAGAAAAAAATGTAGTCCTTGTAGACCGAGAATGTGAATTAACTTAACCTTAACCTTTTTCATTAGAATTACAAAACAATTAGTAAGTTCAAGTCTGTTTACATTTGTCTCACTGAATTTAAAATGTAAAGTCCTTACAATATCACTACAATATTTTGAAGTATATTTCAGAGAAAGGTCACAGAAGGTCTCATTTGATTCTGCACACTGCTACAACCCTTGCACCAGCACAGGAAGAATAAAAGCTGGTATTATCTACCAACTGCTTTGCAGGGCAATGAACCCGATCATTCTATAGGTTCCACAGTGCCTAGAGGAATTCTGCAGCCCTCACTGAGAGGACTGCAAACTCACAGGCACCAAGCAAGTACAGATCTTCTGTGAGATAAAATAGGGTGTGGGACAGTTTTGTGTCTGTACTCTATGTTCATATAGGCAGTGCACTCTGGTTCACTTTCCCCTCTGAAGCCATAAGACAGTTTACCCTTTAGAATCAGATTCTATTCTCCAAAGGAACTTCACTTGTTTTTGTTCTCCTCTGAACTTTTTACATTTTTTGTTCATTTAATGATAATTTGATGATGGACGAGCATTCTTGTTTGTCCCTCAAAGATTTTTGTGGGTATAGCTTCCAGAAGATCCACAACAGCAGTCCTCGAATCTGCTATTGTGAACCTTCTGGTCGTGGTGTGAATACATTTGTGTTGTCACCTACTGTATAAAACAAGCATTTTTAGTAGGCCTCACTTATCTTCATTCACTTTGCAATTGGGTGTGGTGAGATCCAATGTGGCTGAAATTAATGGGCAGATCCCTTTCTTCATTTTAGTTTTCTTGTTCATCTAGTGTAGCTGTATTGATGTTGTTGCTATTTTTTATATGTTACCGATCAGGTCAGTCTAGGTCTTCTCTGTGTTGCCCCATGTCTGTGGCCTTGCCCCGAAATCCCGGATCTCAATGTTCGTGTGTTCATGTTTTCCCTTTCCCTGGGATTTTAACCTTGTCACATCCCTGGATGGATCTTTCGGAAATAGACTCATGGACTGTACCCTGACCCTGTTTTGGACCTGCTTGGATTTGGATGCCGCTGTTTATGTCCCTGTTCACTGTCTCATGATCTCTCAGTGTTTACTTTATTGTACCATTAAATCCCTGTGTGTGTTTACTCGTACTATGCCTCCTGTCTCCTTCAGCCCTTACCGCTTCGCATAGGGTCTACTACAACACCCAACACGGACCGCAGAACCAGTTTGTGACATTATGCAGGGAAACCTGCATCCAACCTCCCCCAGGAACAACCCTTTCCCTTTGCAGTCTTGTACCAGACCTTCGTATTTGGCACTTTTCCTCTCAAAAGCCACCTCACCTTCTTCCTCTGATGGCTCTGTCAGCTCAATGCGGCTCTTTCTCACTCCTGGGGACTGCGTCATATCTAGCCGTAGGGATATTTGTACAACCTCGGGAAACTACAGCCTTCTTCCATGGTCCACTCTCATGTCCCACGATGGAGCTTTATGGAAGATAGAATCTTTGAATTTCCCTGATCTTGTCAGCTTCTCCCCTCCCTGACAAATGCAAATGCATTTGTCGATCCTCCATGATCCTCCATGAGCTTGCCGTTTCTTCTGTCTCTCTTTCTTCAGCGTATCCGTGAGTGTCATCAAGACCTTGTCATGGCGCCATCTGTACCTCCCTTGGGAAAGTGCTAATTATTATTTAACATTGTCCCTACTGGCAGTGCCATCTTGTTTATTAGCTTTAGGACTGATCAACCCATTGGTGTACATTTTAATCTACTGTAAACTGTAAGATTTTTAAGAAACTTTTTCCATTTGATCATTTACTTTTGTTTTAGTCCTCTTTCTTTCTATAAGGGTCTGGATTGCAATTCAATATTATAAACTGATGTTTTGGTACTGGTGATTTGAATATACAAACTGCCAAATCAGTCAATCAAACTGCAGAACTAGTCAATCAGTGAGTGGCGTTAATCCCATAAAACACAAACATTTTTTGTAGCACTTACAGCATTTATCTTAAACATTGCCTGTCTATTAGGTGGTTAAGAAGCTTAAATTTCATTGACTTTTTCTTAAAGGTTTCTGAGGACAGAGACAGATAATTGATACGAGAGGTAAAGGTCAGAGAGAAATACCAGGTTTTACTGGTGAGAGATAGAGTCGATTTTTCTGCACTATTGGTTGTTCTATTTCCATTGGTTCTGTTATTCTAGAAAACTAAAGTTCAGCACAGCATCCTCATCATCTGCTCCATCTCACCTCCAAAAGCAGCTTCACATCTGAAACATTATGAAGTAGATAAATGTTTGTATTTAGCAATGTGTTCAGGTCAAACAGGTCTTTACTGTGGATACAAATGTTTCACATTTTTGTGCACAGTACAGCTTCTTGTAGTGAACACATCATTGTTTTTATCGAGTCACAGTATTTCATAATGTGTGCTGGTGTACAGGCTTGACGTTTGCACATTAGGAAAGCTGGAAAGGATGAATTTCTGAATATTTCACAATGTTACAAGAACAAGTGTGGTGGTCCAGAATTTTCTCAACAGTCCAAAAAATGACAAATTACATGGCTGTGTAACTCAGACCTTCTAGAAACTCTGTCCACTTTCTTATTTGGACTTATATTTATTTCTGCTGTTTATGCAGTACAAGGCATTACAATACTTAGAAATGTTAAAAAATGTAAAATCGCATGATTTAGTTCTCTAAGACTTTAGGACTTAAAATGAGTTTTGGAACCAGTGTGTCTGTGTGATATGTTGTAACACTTGAAAACTAAAAACAACCTGTGCATCAAAACAGGAGATGCGCAAACAAAACTAAAATGGCAATTAAGTCCACTAGTAACCAGGGAGACCAGAGATTGCTAAGCAACAAGAAAAAAAATTGGAAATAAAAAGTTACCTAGCACCAGAATGTAGTGATGTTTGACACTAAGTAATTCTTGCTGACTTTTTAGGGTTATACAGTATTAATATAATACATTTCTTAATCAAACTATCCTGCAATGAAAGTACCATACTGAAAGGTCAAATGATAGACTTAATGCAGTGTTTTTATTCTTTCAAAATACCCTGAATGTCACCATTAAAAACTAAGGAGAAAATTATTATTTTTAATAAACCTACCTATTAATTCTCTCTAGAGAAGAAATCAATAATTTCTGTAGAACAATGATTCCAGATCATTTCACTGTTGCAGTGAAGGGGGAATTCTCTTTAAAGTCACTTACTGTAAGATATCAAGAAATCTTCACAAAATGCACATGATTTAAAGAGTTTAGAGGTTAAAAAGTCTGTTTTCCACACAGTCTTCCCCTCAACCTTCTACATGGTCCAGACGCTTTACCAGTAAAAAAAAAAAACACAACGTATAATTCTTTGAGAGAATGAATGTCAGCATAGCCACTAGAAATATGGTAACAGCTCCCTAAGAAATCCTCAGCATCTTAGGCTCAAGGCTTATCAGAGGGGGTATTGAGTGCTTCTAACTGCTTGCTTTCATTTATAAAACCCACTGACATTGGACTTTATCACTGTTGTTGCACATACTGTAGGTGGCTGCTGGTCTGACCTCTTGGGAGAGATGAAAGTTCTTGCTTACCTCCTCCTTCCAAGAGCCATCAAGAACATACACATATTGATTTGCCTTATCAAATCAATTGGATAGTGCAGAGAAATTCTGAAGATTCTCTTTTCCTTGCAAATCACACACAATGTCAAAATGATAAGTAAAAATTATATTAATGTAATCTGGAAAGTATAATCATTGTTATTATTATTTATATACTTAATAACAAAAATAATTGTTTCAACAAGAATTATAGTATTTTGGTCTCTCCTTAATTAGCAGCTTCAGAACAGAGCACCTTTTGCAATTATTTTGGAGACAAAAAGTACAGGACGGTTTAATAAAAACTAGTTTGTATTACAACAGCCATCTAAAAGAAACAAACTCATCAATAAAGTCCTCATTGAGGCTGTTCTGTCTTTTAATTGGAGACAGTAGGCAAAAGATTAAACAAATCTAATAAAATATTTATTTCATAACCAACAAGCAAAATTATGAATAATGTCCACTCTTTAATTAAGTTCATCACTGCTTTATCTTTATGATTATTAAAGCATGCACACTAGTGCATTAACATTCTTTATAAAAAAACAGTAGCAACTTAATTACGCATAGCATTCAGTAATTGACAGTCTATGTTTGCCTGAGCAGATTAGTTTAGAAATTATATCCAGCACTGCAACTCTTTGCAATAATAAAGCAACTATATTTTCTGAATCTCAGCAGAATCCTACTCATTGGAGGATAAGTGTTCAGATGAAAATGTTAGCACTTTTTTCTGTTAAACTTTTTGCACTGTTTGACTCCTAGGTCTATGTATTTTTAATAAATATGTTATATTATTATATCCATTTGATTATTAAAACTTGTACAGTATATGGTGTCATTATATAGATTTACTGTATCCTATTGTTCCATACATTAAGTCCCACTTTAAGATACAGCTAAAACTAAACCCTTTCTTGTTTTATTTGTTTTGTGCTCACGGAGTTGCAAATTAGTAGAAGTTTAGCTCTTAAACTCTGTTATTTGATTATTCCCTGTAGTTCAATTCAGATTTTCCCAACAGTGGTTCTCTAAGTGTTTAGAACAAAACACAAGTAATTGGTTTACACTTTGCTCAAAGGATTAGACTGTTGCTGCACTGTTGGAGCAATGGAACATGTTTTCTGTTTCATCAGCTACAAAATTAATAACAAGATTGTATGCTCTTATACTCTTGTAACTAAATGCCCTAACAAAATGAAAATAATGTCATGTTGCAGACTTTCATTGCTTGAAACAGAGATTTTAAACATCATTCTGGTGAATTTATTATTTAAATAAGTGCATCATACAATAGGAAATTACATGGTTAGCAACTTCTTTGAAACCTTTCATCTAGAGATAACATTCTGGCAAGATGGCTAGCATGACTAATGTCACATGTGTCAGGGCAGATGAATACAACACTGTACCAACTGGGAGTCAGGAATATCTATTGAAAAATAATGTTTTTTTTTTAGATTTTAGTCCATATTTTTCTGTACATACAAAGAAATGTCAGTGATTGGTAAACCATAGTACGGTATCTCAGAATATTATCCTTATCTTGATATCCAAGTAGGATGGTATATATTGTAAAATAAAACAAAACACAACAGATTTAGTAAGTTGTTAACACCCATTGCATGTAGACTTGTAGTAAGTAAGGCTTACTTTAACAAAGCTTGTGTAGGCCACATTTGGACTGCAACTACCAAAATGTTAGAAAGTAAGATGAGTGACAAATCTTCAGACGACATCCATCTTGCTCACAATGGTGAGAATAGCGCATTATGTGGTGTGTTCCTTCATTCCCAAGGACTGTAAATTAGTGTCAGACAGGACCCTTTCTGTTGTGTGTTGTGCTTTGGGAAAGAAGGGCAACGTAAGTGACCACACAAGAGGCCTCTGATGCATTTGTAAAGGCAAAAACACACCTGACTAATTTGTCAATTCAATCAGCCTCAAGGGTTTACAGGCACTGGTTGGTGGAAAATAATACCACCAACAGGAGGAGTTCAAATAGGGAGCTACGTCAGCACGCATAGGCTCCAAAGGAACAGGTAACGGGTTTATTCCCTGCTGAAAAGAAAAGAAAGGAAACACAACATTTCGACTGTGAAGCCTTCTTCAGGTGTCGGTACTACTCCTGATACAACCCGATACTGACTCACACAGTACATTTAACTTCTTGTGAGTGCACTATCTGCAATTGAGTAAAGAAGTAGTTTGCTTGCCATCTACAAAGTCCAAATAAAATACAAAATCCTAGAGAGTTGTTCATGTCATTGTAATCTAGCTTAATCCCCATTAATCACTATTGAGATTGTGTCTCCTTATTTTACTGTGCTTCTGTGATTTCATGATTATTAAATTAACAGTTTTCTAATGGGGACTGATAGACACTTAATTGGAATTTGTGCTCAATCTATAAAACTAGTACCTGCCTGGTACCTGTTTTGAAATGTCAAGGAGCTCAATGACATCACTGTTGCCATTAGTAACTGTATGGGTGAAGGAAGGTTCTTTTCAATAGTGAGGCTGGTGTTTCGGTGCTTTTTATCCACATAATTGAAAGCAATGGTTTGTGTCGTTGATTATTCCTATCTCCCATACCGGCACAAAAGTATTCCCCATCTTAGAGATAGAAGTAAAAAGCAGACAGGCAATTAGGAACAAATTTTGGTGGTGTTCTGTTGGTTTTTCCTGCACTTTTGCAAACAACATTAGTTGAATTTCACTATATAACTAAACATTGTTTAAAATTATAAGTAATGCATACTTGTCATTATCAGTAGTAGCAAAAAATGTGAATAATGTGACACTAATGATGTGGTGAGAGTAAGACACAAATATTCTGCAATGTTTGTAACATACAGTATACTGTAATGAAGTAAATGCAAGATCTATTGTATGTACTAAAATTCCAAATAACATCCCCATATTCTTCCACCAATCTCCTATCAGTTCATAATGCAAGAATGCAGAATTCAACTGACTACCTTTTCTGTTACTATTTTATTTAGTAAGTGTTTTTCTTGGCATTTGAACCCACATACTTCTAGTTATAAGTGCAGAACCCTAATATCTGATCTATTGTTGTTAAAACTCTGGGACTAGATCTAAGGTTGCAGAGGAATTTCATATAATATTGAATCAAAATCTGATCTGAAATACTATCGCCTGGCCTCGTTACCCTTCTTTTAAACTTTCCGGTTCCATGTCCCCGTTCCCTGTTTTTATTTGTGTCTTGTCTTGGATGGATCTCCTGATTTGATTATGGACTGCTCCCCCTATTTTCCTATTTGGACTGTTTTAGACTTTTTTGCCTGTGCTCTCCCCATGCACCTGGATCACTGTCGGCACTGTCCCCTGTTCGCAATACGTTCCATTCCTCACCGTGTTTTCCCTGTAGCTCTTCTCCTGTTTTTTCCAGATTATACTGTCTGCATAGGGTCCTAAACTACCCACTTCGTGGGAGTCAAGACCGGCTCCCATTAAACATCACAGATACCCTTTTCCCTGTGTCAATCAATTTTCTAAATAATCTCAGGGAAGCCTAATCCTGCACATAATCTACAGTATGTGAATTGGAATATATCAAATTAGAAAGCATCATGTCCATTTTGCTATTTTCCATGTTTCCCAAATAAGATAGAGTATACTGTATTAGCTTTTCCCTATTACACTCTAGATTGTCCCTTATCTTTTATTTTCCTTCTATCTAAGTGCTTTTGCCAGTATTTCACTTTGTTTTACAATCTTTATCTGTGTTTTTAACAGGACAGGAAAACATTGTATATTCAGTGTTATACTGAAGTAAAGATCAACCACAAAAAAAGGACTGCAGGACACAGGGCATCTAAAGTACTTTGTAAAAGATGCCTACATTTTAAAATACAATCTTATATATTAAATACAGGTAATATAAAACTAGATTACTGGGAATTCCACTCTCCAATTGCAAATTAAATACTCAGCACTAAATAAATACCATGCTTAGGTTTATATAAAAGTTTACCAGTTTTCCTTTGAAGACATATTTCATGAAGGGCAAAAACTGAAAGTGCAATTTTATACTTTTGTACTCTAAGTAATACTTTAAGTGCATAGAGAAATCCTTATAGTTAAGGATTTTGTTCTCTACATAGAAGGGGCTTAATAAACTGTCATGTACTGAAGAACTATTTACTTAATCTTACCATTTATTAAAATAAAATATTTAACTAATTCATATTATTATTAGTAATACAGGTACATACTGAACATAATCTATATTTGAAGACCTTAAACAGGTGTACACAATGGGTAATTCATATCTTTATTGGCTGAAGTCCACAGCCTAGTCCTAGAATCATTTACTAGTGAATACTGAAGTTCTTAAACAGACTTCACATTCATCAACAATCCTGACCTTTCATTGTATAAATTTACATTCCAGATTCTTACTAACCTTTAACTCAAAAGTTGTATGTAAAACAGTTTTTATCCATAATATGAAGATTGTCCAATTATTCATTTTAATGTTATGAATATATAATATCAGTGATTATAACTGCTTCATAATATTAATGTTAGATTATAGGCATAGTAATCTGTTAAGTATGAATTCTTTTATTAATTTCTTTTCAGATTTTATACTCTTAGGTGATCAAAATTCTCAAATTGCTACATATTTGGCAGCTCATAAGCAAAACTGCTCCTGCAGAGTAAATTATTTGCTTTTAAAGTGTGTGAATCTATTTTAAAAGAAAACAGAATAAAATAATTGTAGCTGGATGGGGGCTGCTGAGCCTTAGTAAGCAGAAGATCCTGGGGGAAGTGACTGCATTCTCATGCCAGGTCAATCAGTCACACATTGCTGTGCGCAGTCAATCAGGAAGTCAACCAATCCTGGGACTCCCTTCTAGCTATAAAACCTGGACCATCAGTCTGCTTTCTTACAGTTAGTAACAGAGGCTCTAGAAAAGTTATTGGTAGCCAGTTTGAAATGAGATGTGTTCCTGAAGTTTGATCCTGCTTAAGATATGGTGGTGTTTGGTTATTTAATTTTCAATTTAGTCCCACCTGCATTGAAACTTTTTTTTGTAAATACCATGATGGGCTCTGCTTTGTCTTGTTTGGTCCTATCTGGACTCACCCCTGCTATCATTCTGTTGCTTGGACAAATGTCTCATGTTCTACCAAATTAGTGAAGTGGTCTTATAGTGAATTACCACAGTGTAAATGATTTGACAAATGTACGGTTTACTACCAAGATGGACCCTGGCGAGGGGGGGGTGAAGCTTAAGCAAGTATTTTTCTTCTCCAAAAGGATTTGAATATCCTGTAAGTGAAAGAAAAATCCAAATGTGTATGAAGATCATTTACCTTTTGGAAAAGGCAGAAAATGCATTCACGGTCAAAGCTCCCTTTGGACCACTGCAAATATACTGGAATTTAATAAAACGTTCAAGATTCTTAGCATACAGGTGAAATGAAACTGCTAGATTGAAACTGGGATGTGAGATAGCAGTTGACCCCTGATATTTGTTTTTATCCCATCTTTCAGGAAATAAATGAGGCTGCCTTCACGTTTATTAGGATCAAGAGTTCAGCAAATGCAATTGAACTGAGGTTCGGTCCTAATCTGACATTAGTGCTGATTTTGTAAAGAGTTCCTTTTTCCATATCTAATAAGGTCATACAGTTCAAACATTCTTGGGAGTACTGTACATATAGAATTCTTATTGCTGTGAGTTGTGAGGTTTGGCATCATTAGGATTAAATTTGTCTTCCACTTTTTTAATCTCTGCTTTGTCAGATAGGCTAGTGTTGGTAAAAAATATATATAATATAACTGAATTGGTGCATACTGTACCAAAGTTGGTGAAACGTTGCTGATAATCCATTAATAAATTGGTTAAGGGATTGCATTTTATATTAGTAAATTGGGGAAGGGATATATTTACATGCTTCATATTGTACACATAATTCAAGGAGCATTATATTGTAATCCTTTAGTCCAAATAACTATAGTACTGTACATTACTTTTTAAGGTAGCTTCCTCAATATTGAATGCAGTATAGATATCATACAGTATATATAAGGGCACACACAATAAACCGTGTGTACGCTTTGCTTACATTTTTCCTACCAGGAGAATGACTTTTGATCACAATGTCCTGAAGTCATTTAATCATTTTGTACAACACATCTTTTCATTCATGTACTATGGAATTCAGTGTGCTCTGAAGACTGTACTACATGGCATTTTTCATTCATATTACTAGCCTCAACACAAAGCCAAAATATATTTTTAACTTAGATGATGGTAGAAAAAATATAGTAAATTAATAAATAGTTATAGCTAAATAGTTCCTTGAATTTTAAAGGAATGTGACCTTTGGATATGGATGGGTAGTTCCAGAGTTGTAGGGCAGCACATTGAAAATCTCCTGTCTTTCAGATGGAATTGGAGATACAGGAGTTTTGGGTTTGAGGTTTTAAATACGAGTATAGGGACAAAGTGCTTGAGATAAGGTGGTCTCAGCCAGTCAGAGATATGTTCAGTTTAAAATCGCTCCCGAAATGAAATGTGTAAAAATGATGGAACAGACTATTTATGCTTATACAAGAGCAGGCTCTGGACACCTTACTTTTAGACATTTGAATTGGACCTACAGTATGCAGTAGGTAAATGTACTAAAACACGCTTCTGTGTTTTATGCATTGGGATTTAAATTTTTTTCCTTTTGAATTAGTCCTGTGGGTATGCATTGTTAAATGTCCTAGGTAATACAAAGTTATCACAATGGGCTAGACTAAACAGGTTTGCTCAATGTCAAGTTTGCAGTTATATTCCTGGAAAGCTGGGGTTTCTCAAAGAAAGATCCACCTAATAAATTAATCTTCATGTTCAAATAAAGTCTGTACAGTATATAATGTTGCAGTTTGGATAACATTTTGTAATGTCTCCGTGTAACTAGAAATGCCCACTGGCAGGTTATAAATGCTTAGGACATTTTGTGTCCTTAAGAGCTAGGCTGGTAAAATAACAAAATGGAAATACTTTGTCTTTAAGTTCCTTGAAGCTAAAGGATATGGCTTGAAACCTATTGAGAAAAGATCATTTTAGCAGGATATTAGATCTAGAGACCGCATTTTCAAACAACATGGATTTGATTTTACCTTGGGCAGCAATTTTTGAAATAGATTAATTTTTAGTTGTATCAATAGATGCTGGAGTAGTGATTATTAATCCTCTTTTTGGCTGATGCTTTTACACAAAGCTTAAATTTACACTTACATCTGTGTCCATTCATACAATGTGGTATTTAAGTGGAACTATTCAACCTTACTCAAAAATACAACTGTGTCCCACCTGCTGTTTGAACTCTATCCTTCCAGTCCTTGATTGGTTGTTTACTTACAGTACCAAACATAATTTGGGATTTTGGAATTAAGCTACTACTGTTCCTGTATCATGTTCATTTTTCTAACATCGTGCTTGCCCAAGAATACAGAAGTTATTATTTTAAAGTTGCTAAAGATTAATGTTAATAAGAACAATGCCAATATAAATAATTAATTTAGTTACAATAATATGTAACTTAATTAGCACAATAAAATGCCAATGCAGAATAAGGAAAACACAGTATTCATATATAGATGCAACACATTTTTTGGTGCAATATTGTTCTGGTATCAATTTAAAATTTTCCATTGCTGCATACTTTCAATACACTTACTGTATAGTGCTTCATTGCAACACATGGTAGATATTAACCTTGAACCAGTCCAGTCACATTTAATCAATCACCTATATGACCTTCTACCCCACATAAAAAGGATTAGCACACCTTTTCCCTCATGCTTTGGTTTCGCCATGTGTCTTAATCAACTGCGTCAATCAGCTCTACATTATTGTGCCGCCATACAAAATAGAAATAGAAAAAAACAGGATTTTGGTGATTCAAATTCAAGGATTGCACTTGATAAGTCACTTACATTATTTAAAATTTGATTTTAAAGAACATTACTGTGACATTGCAAATTGATATTATTTAGCTATATTCCACAACAGTCTAATTAACATATGCTGCAGGTTCCTGACATTCTTCCTTTACTTAAGAGCTTAAATACATATATTATCTGATGCATTGTTCTACAAAGAAAGCCTACTACATGATTTAACTCAATGTAATGACTAAACACTGTCGGTTAACACTGCTCAACATATAATAATCCACAGTGATTGCACTGATTTTCAAGTAAGAGATGATAAAGGAAATGCATTCTCCACATCAGGAATTCAATCGAACATACTGTAAGTGCCTTACAACTTATCTTTATCTGGAATAGAGCTAAGCTCTGTTTTCAACAGAAATCTTTACATCTGTCTCTTTTCATATAACATTATAAATCAAAAAGAATACATTAACATACCTCACATAAAGTACAACTTGATTTAGCAAAGACAATACAGGCTTAAGTTGTTTTTTACAAATATAAAGGTTTATATAGGTAATCTATTTAAATAGGTTCGAACTCTGAGTTCTACTTAAAGTGCCATGCACTTACTATCTCCTTTATTCAGCAGTATCACAAATCTTTTAATGGAGACAACCAATCAACTTCACTGCTATGTGTACTGAGGATTGTATTCCCCCTGGAAAAATACCTTTGTACTTCCTGGCAAAGGACAAGAGCTCTTAACTCAAATATCCCAGTATACATTGAAATTGGCCTGTGCTGAAACTGTTACAAGTATATTGGGACTGGAGGAAGTAAAATATCACTTAAGCTGAAATGTAGTGCACATGTATACAAATTGGACCATGGAGACTGTGTTGTATCAGCAGGTATATTGACCCTCATGCATGGCGGAGGGGATAATACTCTTCTCTATGCATTTTACCTTTCTGGGCCAGGCATACTTTTGATCTATCCAAAAAGCTCAGTTTGGAGTTCACCCAATCACATTCACTTATTGTGGTGTAATTAAGAGCTACTGTACCTTTAAACCTGAGGTTTGACTAACATCTGAAATAATCTATGGTACAGTAGTTTACAAGGAAGCTTTGAGAGTAAAGACTAACACTATGCCTCTCCAGTGATGTACTGTATAAATATGAGTAGCAAACCCCCCTTTCACTGCATTCATTGCTTTTCATCCCTCTACCCCTTCAGCAGATACTCTATCAAGCGGCTCCTTGTCTCATTCCAATGGCCTCATTCTTCACTCCCTCAGACATGCAGGGTTAATGACACACCAGGACCTCAATTGCTCACACATTCAATTGTTCAAATTAGGTTTATGGACAAGGCTCTCAAAAAGAGAATTCATTTTTTTTGTTATTTAAAAATGATTATCAAAGATAACTAATAAAAATACAAAGTGATATCAATGTGCAGAATCATACAGTAAATGCTCTATCTAACTGTTAAATTGCATGATGGATAATATGCCTTTCCCTGCCACATATTAGATTTCTAGGTTTATATTGATTCATATTGCTTTGCTTCTCAAATTCTCAGTCCATGTTGAGATACTAATAAGACTTTAATAAGTCATGCAGATTATTAATCTTTATTGCTAATTACTCTGAGGCTTAACACTCAACAAGGTCATAAAACAGCTTAAGAAGTAATTAAAAAAAATTAATTACTGTAACAAATAATTGGTTTTAAATCAATAAAGCATTAATTACTTTAGATTAATATTTACAAAACAACAATAAAAATAATACATCAGCTATCAGTGGGGAGGAGAACAGAGTGATGAAGACAATTCATAGATGGTAATTATTAGGAGACCAAAATTAGTAAAGGCCAGAGGGGGAATTTAAGATACAATTTCTGTTTAAAGGAAGAAAACAATGGCTACTATAAGATATTGATTTTACTAGGAATAACGACACCCACGAATTAAGGGTACTGAAAGGCTTATTGAGTGTTTAGTCTAAATTTGGCTTAACCCCCTTAGGTGAACCTACTTTACATATGGCGGAGTGGTGGCACTGTGGCTAAGGATATGCACCTGTGGCCTGGAAGGTTGTTGGTTCAAATCCCATGGCCAGCAGAGGAATCTACTCTGTTGGGCCCCTGAACAACAGCCCCTACTGCTCCAAGGGCACTGTATAAATGGCTGACCCTGTGCTCTGACCCCAGGCTTCTCTCTCCCTGCCTGTGTGCCTCATGGAGAGCAAGCTGGGGTATGTGAAAAGACAAATTTCTAGTGCACAAAATTGTATATGGCCAATAAAGTGGTCTTGTCTTATCTTATCTGAGAGCTAACATCCTAGCCACCAGACGAGGAGGTCTGGTGCTTGAACTTGGTTGTCATCCCTCCCAAACCTATGTTATTATCTCCACTTAATAAATGTGCACACCCCTTCTCCCTATCAAGACCATCTTTGTTAAATTTGTGAAGAACATATCTTCCATATAAAGATATGTTATATCAATGTGAAAGATATGTGCTTATACAGTACATGACAGAAACAAGTTCCAATTGGAGGTTAAATTCATAATATACCATGGACAGTAATAGATTATGATCCTGTATTCTTACCAAAAGGTCACAGCCATTACGTGTCTCAGTAGTACCACTTTACAGAGAGGCAAAGAGTACATCCCAGAATTCCTCAAAGGATGGGCTAACCCACTCTAAAAAAGCTACAGTACCTTCTCTTTCAGCTACAAAGTGTAAAAAGAAATTTAAGGCAACCTATTCCTTTGAGGCTGTAAATTGTTGCAGCACTTTTTGATTAGTGAATAACTGCTTAATGTTTTTACTGTTTTCGATGGATATGATTTGAAAATCAGAACAGATTTTTTGCAACATATTCTGTGGCTTTTCCTAAAAATGTAAGCTGTTTTTTTCTTGACTCTGTCATGCAGTGGGTTGCTGATTGCTGGCTAGGGAGCTCAAGAAATTGCATAATTTTGCATAATTGTTCTGCATATTAGCTGTCTGCAGATTATTAATTTATTTATTGTGTGTTAATGGTTGAGTGTTTGCTTCGTTGTAAAACCCAAGGCAACAGTGCAATAATTATTCAGATAATTAATTAACTTTTAAGAGTTTGTGCTGACGTCTGCATGTTGACTGGAAGCAGAGCAAGAATAGAACAATATACTGTATATAATATATATTTATTAATATTAGGAATGCCAATTACAGCATTATGTATTATCTTGAAAGAAACCCATTTCAAAAATAATGGTTAAAGAACTTTCAATAGCCAAACCAAAACTTTTCATTTACTTTGAAGTAAAATCTATAGAAGAAATACAGTATTGATTTTGCTTGGATGTTTAATGAACTTGTTGCTAACTCTTTACAGATACAGTAGCAGTATCAAATGAAGATAAATCATGGGCAATGTCAAGGTCCATAACTACAATGTTTACATTATTATGTAACTATAAATAGTTACAAATTTGTATACTAGTGTAAGTAATTATGTGATCATATTCCATCATGTTAAACTGCTAATGTTTGCCTTTGATTTTGTCTTACTGCAATTAACTATAGCACATTTTACTACACTTGTGTGTAGGTTTAGAAAGTGTTTGCTTTATCTTTGTATTTATATTGTACATTGCTTTATTTAACCCTTAGTTTCAGTCAAGCTACAATTTATTAGCTTATTATTATGGTTTTCCTCAAAATCACTTTACACACCTCTGTTTTCTGCTTAGCTCTCTGAGACTTTTAATTAATTTAATTTATTATTGATGTAATAGAAATCTATACTGAACTGAATAAGTGAGTTGTGTAAAATATTGCATTAGATCTCTGTAAATTGCATTTGATCATTTGTATGAATTTTTCCATCCCATTAAGACTCCATTAGACAGATGTAAGCCTTTTACTCTTCATTCCAATTAAAATTAAAAACTGTCATTAAGCTGCCAGTCATGTTGTCACATAACAATAAATATTCAATAATGTCAGACTGATGCATGCACAGTAGCTAAACCTTCATGTCCACGTCACCATTATTATAAATAAATATTGAAAATATTGAAATGTTTTGAATGTGACATCTAAGTGAGTAAAAAAAAACATTGTATTCAGAGTTCAATAATTCTAAAATGGTGCGGAAATTAAACACTTCTCAATTCTACAAGAAAGTTATTTTGTGGCCTTTATATCAATGTAGATTTCATTTGAAGTCATTGAGAATTTGAATACATAACTGCTCAATTTGAAATAGCCACTTGTTTTAAGGCTAAGTTTTCTGAAAACTACTGCTTGGGAGAAAATACATACAGGGATATATACTGTAGATGTTTGAACACAAGGTACCATAGTACTGAAAATCCTGCCAGACCACATGAGTCAGAAAGATGTTATCTCAGTATTAGTACAAGTTAGTAGTGCAGATTTGATCAATGCAGTTAAAATCTATTTTATTTGGCAAAAGCCAAAGCATCCCATAACTCTTTAAATAATTAGGAAAAACACAGCTCAGTTAAAAGTATACAGCATTTACAATCGATAAATCTTCATCAAAGAACATATGAAAATAATTGCTTTCACTTTAGATCTGGGAATCCAAGGACGGAGGTTGAACAGGGAATTACTGTAGTTTCACAGTCAGGCAGCACAACAACTGACTATTCCTTCCCCAACCAACAGAACAATTTTGTCAAATAATATCAATATGTAAAATAAATGGGAAATGTTAAAATTCATGTTAGTTTCCAGGTCTATCCATAAAATGTATTTGAAACCCAAGGTCTAAAATACCATTGACCTGTGTGTGCTTGATGACTTGAGGAGATAATGGCACACTTATTTCCCCAGCAGCAGAACTGTCACCTAGTATGTAGATTAGCAATGAAAAATTAATGTTTTGTGAAGGAGAAGGATTCTCAGTATTCACAAAATATAAAGAAAGGATTCTGATTTAAGATGCCTCATTTTTTCAACTTAAATTGAATAAATTCAACTTTCTTTACGAATTCATTTCAAATTAAATACAGAATAAATCGTGGGCAATAATACAAAAACTGCAACAACTAAGCATAGTTGATGTTAACATTACTGTCATGGTTAATATGTAGGCAATAATAGGCTTCTTCCACTGTAACTTTGCTTTGACAGGAGGCATGTTCTATAGTCCTTTGAGTTCGCTAGCTTTTGTGTGTCAAGTTAGAAGTGATTACATCTCATTGTGTGAATGCGGATTATTTCACTTAAAAAAACAGTCATCATTGCAGACGCTGATGCTAAAAGCAAAAAAAAAACACAGCATTGAATTCAAACAATCAAAAACTGACAGGATATTCTGTCAGTCTGTAGTGGTTATACACCACTACCAGAAAATATAGAAAGAACTACAATCTGCAAAAAAATGATATACATGCATGGAGGCTGATCAGTAACACTGTCAAATGAGAAATTAAATTGGTGTCTTCTGTGAGCCAGAGAACAACTAAAGTAGTGGCAAAAGAGTAGTGGGGAGTTTTATTCAGCAATAAAGGTTTTGCAAATGACTGACCTGATGGAAGATAACGTTGCTCAAGACAAAGGATTAAAATTAGACTATCCCAATGCTGTGTCCACCATTTCTGTTGACAATACAAGAAGTTTTAGTGGCTTTGGCATTTTCTTACACTTTTGCCCTTTGCTTTATGTCAGTTCCAGCATTGCACGCCTTGTAGTTTCTGATGAAATGTTCCATCTAGACAGCAAGTCAGAGTGAATAAGTGGTGTCCTGTGTCAGCTCTCTTTTTAGTACTAGAAAGACCACCAGCTTTTCAGTGTATTGATGATAAACTAAAGGATGTGTATGCCTGCTTTTTCTCTCCATTCTTTGCTTGAATAAATTCAGTTAATAAAAACTATAAGGAAATGTTCACATTGCCTCCAATCTATATTTATAACAGATGTTCTTTGGGGTCAAATATACTTTTTAACTACAGTATGTAACTTTTAAGCCATGTCATTTGGTCTAAAATAAACTTTTTTTATCTTACTTTAATCTAATGAGAGAAGCTACAGTGATGAGCTACTTCACTGAAGTGTGTTGAAACTTATAATCTGAAATTGACTGTTTACAAGCTAAATTAAACTTCTCACCTTTTATCAGCCAAGAGAGGGAGCTTATAGTATCAGAAAAGCTTATTCTAAGACAGCAGAATCCATCCTGATATACTGTATGACCTCTGTTTCTCCTCTGCCACATTTAAACAGAGGGAAGAACGAAAAACTGGTAGTAGTATGAGAAATCCAACAAAAGTGATTAACTTTTATGTTTATATAATATTTCACTGTCTCACAAAATCATTAATTTTTCAGATGAATAGATTTCATTAAGTAACTGCATGCACTCATGCTCGGCTGGTGTTAAAACTGTTTACAGTTCAGATTTCCACTACTTCATTAAATCAGCATCTTAATTTTGTGTTATCAATGGCCTAAATTTATTTGAGATCAGTGTGTTGGCATAGTCTGAATTTGTATCTATTTATTTTCTGTTTTTCTTTTTAAAACTAAGAAAACTCTTGGAAGGTCAAAATATTAATCATGCTTTTGAAATCCAATACAAAAACACATTCTACATTTTAATTACAACCTGTAGTATGTGCGGTTGCCATGGTAATGTGCGTGGGAATTACGGCAGCCATTTTCCTCGACCACTGGCACTTAACAGTGTTTAGCTTAAGTAACCAGTGTGTACTGTATGATATTCTCGGATTTCCAGGACTTTACTTTCCTCAGCAAACAGTCCACTGCAGACCTGTGTAACATTGATCATTTGTTTTACTGTTGAATTTTAAACAGTGATATGAATTTTAAAATATCTGTCTGTTATTACCACCATCATATTTTCCAGTCTACAGGCTAATAACGTAAATCAGCTTGGTCCCAAAGTACAGTATGTATTTAATATTTCTTGCTCTGTCATCTTTTTTGAAAGCTTATGGAGGTGTATCTATCGAGCTGTTTTTGCACTGTTACCATGACCTTTGCATAATAATTTGGTTGTGGTTTTAACATGCCTTCATTTTTTGCTTGCTATACTAGACCCTTGTGTAAACATTTCTTAGAAATGGAAGTTCTTAACTGAAGTTCAGGAGGGATGATGACAATGAAGTCACTTTTGCCTAAGTTGTTCTAAATCATAATCATTCCTCAAATCATTTCTGGTTACCTTTAGGCATCATACACCAAATCCTTTATTTGCATTTTGTCTCATGCATCCGTGGTCAACCCCATAATGGTGAACAGATTTATTGGTGGGTTGAGATTTATTGTTGCTGTTTGCCCATGATGTTTGCATATGCATTATTCTTATGGCCACGTTTTTGTTTTCAAGTTCAAAAGTGTTTTTTCAGGGTATGCGCTACATTGGCTCATATTCACTCCCAGTATTGTTCATGTAAAGCTGTTTGGTGTTTTGTCTTTGGGGCGTCGTTTTGATTTTGCTTTGTTTTTTTTAAGGATGAGCAGCATTATGCAATGAAAGCATATGAAAGCAGATAAAGGTGAAAGAAACAGATTTATTGTTGGTGTTTGCCCATGATCTTTGCACATGTACTGTTCTATGCTTAAGGTCACATTTTTATTTTCAAATTCAAAAGTGTTATTTTCAGGTTATGTACAACATTGCCTCATATTCACTTCCAATGCTGTAAATGTAAGCTTTTTTGCTGTTTTCTCTTTGGGGAGTAGTTTTCATTTTGTTGTGTTTTTTTAAGGATGAGCAGCATTGGACAATGAAAGTATAGGAAAGCATTCTGAATTGTTTGATCACCTACTTCTTTGAGCAACACAAAGAATAAAGAGTGACTACAAGTTATATTTTGGATGCCAGCTGTTTAAAGTTTAGCTATGCACTTTGACAAATCCATCATGTTTTAGGAGACTCTTTCCACCAAACCTAAAAGCACTCAAATTCTGATTGTTATGATAAAACTTATACAAAGAATAATTGCAAAGAGTTATCCTTGATAGCCACACATATTTCTTCCTTTTCTTTAAGGAATACAAAATAATTAATTAATTCACAAAAATCTTGTTCAATTGCCATAAAAAAGCTTTAGAAATCCCTCTGCTGGAGTAGTGTATCTTCAAATTTATCCGTTCATGCGTGTAAAATATGGATGCATAATCATTTATGCTCACTGAATGGAAACTTTCAGAGTTATAGAATGCTTTTCAGAGGTTATAAGTGCAGTTTTCTTTATTTTAAAAAACAGAAAATGCATTTGGGACAGTTTAAAAACTGACAATTTAAAGACAATAAAAACTGGCAACACCTAGACACAACAAAAACTATCTAGATCTGAGTCTCAACAAAAGAAATGAATGAATGTGGGGCCTTAGATGTCATTAAAAGATCCCAGTTAGCAGGGTTCATTAATACAACAATAATTATACTTCAAATAACAATGGATATCAAAACTATGCATAGTACTGCTACTTATATTAAATGAAAAGGTTAGAAATTCTTTAAAAAGTAATATACTGTAAAGGCCTCAAGACTGTATTTTCCTTTATGACTCTTTGCTATACCTATTTTAGATTTTAGCTTTAATTTTAATTTCCTGATGTTGTTATAGGCTCCTCATTTTAATTGCAGATGTATACTGAGTTTTGTAAATCTCTGGTACCTTTTCTCAAGAATTGAAATGACCCTACTGTATTTTCACAAAGAATAGCAAGAACCTGATAAGTTGTAACATATTTTGTGATCTAAAGAAGCTGGCACTTTAGGTAGTACATGACAGGCAGCAGTGAATGTAAGAGCATACAAAAATAAATCACTTTGACTGAGCTCTTTAAAATATCACGCCCCAGGCTTCTGGGAAATGGAAGCGAGAAATCTGTCAAGGTATCTGACATTCATGTATCTTTGTATTAATGCATGTTAACATGTTGTATATATGTAATTGAACAATTTCCTTTCAAAGTGTTTTGAACACACACAAGCTTCGGTAAATCCTTGCACTAACAGCAGTTGGGCAAGGGTCAAACAATTAGAACGGACCATAAACCTCAAATGGCTAGATGGGTTGTCAGTAGTAATTTTTATCAGTACGAGAGTAAACATCTGGGTTTTCCATTTCTGTCTGTTTTAGAATCATTTGAATAATCAGATAACATAAACCAGGACAGGGTTTTCACTGTTGGATAAAAACAATTACATGTGTGCAGAAATATTTGCCATTATAAATCCATTTGTGCTCCTTAATTGCCTTGAAATGCATAATTTTATATCTATTTGTTTCTGAATGCCAGATGATGGCAGGTAACAAATGTAATAAATATACTTCAATCTTTTTTGTTTCTTATGTACTGTATGTTTACAGTACTGTATGTTTACATTTCCCATTCAGACTTTCTTTCTGTCCTCTTAGCAATAATTTCTATGTTTTTAACAAGCTCCATTGTTTTTATTTTTGATGCCTGCTGTTAGAGGTGATCAGCTCCCTTAACAATGTTTTGCCTGTTTCTTTTTAAAGGTAAAACGTAAATGTTAAAAACAAGAGGAGACGATTTGGCCCATAGAGTTATTTTTGTTGCCAATGGCTCATTGATCTAAGGATCTCTTACAGAAATTACAGAAGAAGCTAGGGCAGATTGGTCCATACTCCTATGTGTACAAAGCACCCATTGTTATCAGTTTTAAGTTCAGTTCCCCGTAGTTTCCCTTTACACCAACTGAAGTTAAAGCCATTTTACTTTAAGTACAGTTGTGTGCAATAAAACTGGATTTGAAATATACTGCAATCATAAAAGGTCATCTAGAAATCACAGACTGATGATAGTTTTCCATAGAAGACCTAGCTCTGCATGCAGTCTTTAATATGGTACTTATTACTTATTTATTTCCTATTGGCCAACAGTGAGTCATAAACCATGTCAATCTGCTGGTGGACTAAGCACACGCTGTTTCCATCAGCTTTCATACATATTCAATAAGTGCATGGTGGTATGAAGTATAATTGTTAAGCTTTGGTAATTTTCCTGAATTAGACAGCAAAATGTTTGAAGTTTGTGGGAAAATTAAAGTTGTAAGAATTCTAGGTGTAACGGATTATATAAAATGAGGCAACCGTAATGTTAATTAATATTGTGACAACAAGGTCTTTGCACAACAGCACAAATCAAAATGATCTCCCCTGACAACAAGCATTTTTGAAATCTTCTAATTAAGAATGAGATATATTACCGAGTGACTGAGCACTAATTATCATGGTCACGCACCACAGATTACTTAAGGTTGTTCTATTAATTATTGTGAAGAGGATCTGCTGGGGCACCATTTGAACTATTTCTTCAATGTTGTGCTAGTCCATAGCATCAAAACATTTATTTTAAACTCCCTTGCACTAAAAAAAGTTTTGAATAACATTTATCATTTCTCTGAACCATCCAATCCCATTGATATCTCTTACTGATTTGTGATACTTTTGGTGCTGTGCTGTATTTTACATTGTTCAACCACTCTTCAGTTTATAGTTGTATAATCCAGAGCTCTTGTCATAATCTTTAAGTTGACACCAAGAAAGAAAAGAAAGCATATATTGTGCTGAAGTAAATTGATGTTTAGCAAGACTGGTGACCTTTACTAGACATTTGTGGCTTTATGAGGCATGTAAAACTTTTAATGAAGCAACTGAGTCTATTTTCTTTCCGTGCTGCAATAGCAAATCTAACTGCTTCTGATTTCACAGTTGGAGTCGTCAGCTCAACGGGTCATTTGTACTTTCATGGCATAATCCTCTTAGCCATTTTTAAGATAACCTTATCATTTTAGTGAGGGCTTGATGGTTAGTGCTAAGAAAAAGGTAACTGCACTTAGTCACAACAGGAAGATCATGCTGTGCTTCTTTATTGTGATACTTTTAAGTGTATGGGAAATATACATTTATCAGTAACCCATAGATCATCGGTAGTTTTTTTTTAGCAATTAATATGTCTTCTTTCCCTGGTTGTAGCAGCCTTGAAGTCCCACTTGAATTGGCCAGGTTCAACCTTATTAGCATTTGATGCGTGGGCTGCATACTGCGCCCAGTATCAATTTCAAAATGCCAACAAATGAGAAACAGTAATGATCTCTTATGAATAAGATGTAAGCATGTCCTTCACACTAGCCTTTAATATTTCCCCTGCCCTTTATTCACAAATGCCAAAATAATTATCAGGTAATATTTCATCTCTTCACTATTTAAATACATCTTTTTTGTACTGATTTGTCTAAGTCTACTATAAAAAAATGAGTAGCATACATTGCACTCTTAAATTTGCTACTTTAAACCATTTTGAACATCACGAAATTACTTCAGTTTAAGCTGTTCAGTTTAAGTTCCGTTCAAAAAGGGCAAATGAGATTTTAAATCCAATTATGGAAATATAAAATGTTACTCTTAAGATTACGGATAACTGGCTCAGCCAGTAAAATTATTTGTTTGAAGGGCAGGCAGAGATGTATAGTTCAGACATCACTAGTGTGATATTTTCACAATTGGTGAAGCGTCTGAGTGTTTTCAGGGTTTTAGGTGCTGAGGGCATGCTTGGTTTGCCACACAAGAGTTACCCTTGTTGCTTCCCCAGTGTCACGATTATAGTTCCCCCTCCTTAAGGGTGCTCCAGCCCTTTCACTCAAGACTTTATTCTCTGCACCTGTTTCCCATTCCCAGCCCACCTTAAAAGCCAGGCGCTGACGCTCATCCGGGCTCTGCATCTGATTTCCATATCGTGTGAGTCCGGGACCTGGAAGCGCCTGGTCCCGTTAAGGTTTTAACCTCTGTTCCCGTTCCCCGTCCGCCGGTTCCGACCCGGCCTTCGTGGTTTTAATTCTTTCTTCTGATGGATCTTCTGGTTTTGGACTTACCCTTGTGTTTTGGATATTCCCTAAGGACTACTCACTCGGATTGTTCGCCTCGGCCATACCTCCCCCGTGCACCAGCACACCTTGGACACGCCCCCCTGTCTTCAGCCCCGTTTTCCTGCATGACGTTTCCCTAGTGTTTCCCCACTCCGTCGGACTGTGTCGTCCGCATAGGGTCCGGAAAGAACTGTTCGTTACACCCAGACAATGGAAGTTTTTGGTGATGTCAGTGAGAGCTGCAATACTTCTCAGATGGATGCAAACTCTTCTGGGGCTCTGACAAGTGAATTTTTCTGAGTAAGAAGAGTGCAACTTTTTTTCCAGTTTCCATTTTATTCCCACCTAATCTAAAATTTCCAGTTACTGTATTTCTATCTGCCACCTATACTGACAAGCCTGACACTGCCCAGGGCAAAAGAAGATCCACCCACTCATCAGACTTGGTGCAAGTTCCCCAGCACTTTACAAGGGGATTAGCACTGACTGGAGGTGTGATATGTGTGCTATATCGTTCATTGATGTCACTGAAAGTTTGCAGGCACCCAGGATGTGCCATGGTTGACTAATTGCCACCCTATCCCTGGTATTACTCTTTGAGTTACGTAAAGTCATTTCTTCAGCTGGGGATCAAACTGGAACCATGTGGTCCAGAGAGCACCACTTGTGGTCCATACCAGTACTGTCTGAGCTAACACAGATTCCTAAACTAATTCTAGATGGATGGATAAATGGAAATTAATTGGCATTTCCAACAGAAATAAAAAATATGGATTCTATTTTTCCTAACTGAATTACATATTTAAGTGCAAACACACACAAATGACTAAGAGTACTATATTTGGAAAGCAAGAGACTAATGCGAAAATGCTAAAAATTATTTAGCTAACAATCAGTGGGATGTTTGTAACCCCATAATCAGATTTGCAATTGAAAAACAAAGCCATCCTCCATAACCATGAAGATGATAAGAATACACTAATTTCCTTTCAGATGCAGCTTTACAATTACTTATGGTACTGTACATCACCATCCATTATATTAAATAAAGGAATTTTTCTATTCATTTAGTAGAACAATACCTTCCTAACTGTTGTCCAATTCCCTTATCCAAAAATACTAAACACTAAAAAAAACACAAAAATGCTAAAACTTTTGCATTCAATGCATTCCAATTCATATTTTTGTGATAAACACAAAGACATTGTATTACAACACTGCTACACCACAGAGAACCAGGGACTGAGGCGGACAGATTTCAGAGACATCTGCTCTTTATTGTCACTCATAACTGTCACAGAATGGCAAATACCTGCCAAGGTATCCAAGGGCCATAAAGCGGTAACCTCCAAAACCCAAAGCTCAAGAGCATCGTAAACCCCAAACAGACCCTGTGTGCAACATAACAAACACTTGCCTCTTCCTGTAGCCCTATACAGTTTTTTGCATTAGGAATTTGACTCTTCACATACCCCAGCTTGCTCTCCATGAGACACACAGACAGGGAGAGAGGCTTGGGGTCAGAGCACAGGGTCAGCCATTATACAGTGGCCCTGGAGTGGTTGGTGTTAAAGGCCTTGCTCAGGGGCCCAACTGAGAAGGATTCCTCTGCCAGCCGTGGGATTTGAACCAGTAACCTTCCAGCCGCAAGCGCAGATCCTTAGCCACAGAGCCACCTCTCTGCCCCTATGTAGCCAAGGCAGGTTTCATACAGGGATGTAACAATGGAACTGGGAAGCAGAAAAGTAATAGCTAATAGTAGAGTACTGATTTTCATATAATGCTGCTTCTAGGGTTTTTTTGGTGCATGGAATTTCAAAAAGATTAGAAAACACCTGAGGCATTTTAAGTAATAAATTTTGCATCCACAGTTGTGCAGCTGGCAAAAATCCAGGATATTTGATTTATGTGCAGCACACAGAGGTTTTTTAAGGAATCTGAGGGGGAAAATCTAGAAAAGATGAAGATGAAATTTGAAAATGAGACTAAATGTGCACATTTGTCCAGGGGAGAGACTGTCTACTTCGTTCCCTGCTAGCTGTCACTGTGTAGTCGTGGGTACCTTTTTCTATAGTGATGTTGTTCATTGCCTTTAGAGGATCACAGATCAGGGTGAAGAGGGAAGAGTTGAGCAGGGCTCATTTTCTTGTCGTTTTTTTCACCCTGTGATATCTGTGGGATAATTTTTAAACCTATTTCAGGCAACCTCTGAGAAAAGCACTTTCCTTCAGCCCACAGAGGCAGGTTTTCCTATACCCCTGATCATGTTATATTCCTTCAGCCAGAACCAAATATCACTTCCATTAGTAGTCTAAGTGATATTTGTTATTCAGTGAAATCATCCTTCATGTTTTAAACAAAACTGAACTTTTTTTGGAAGTCTTGGTGTTTTCTTTATTTCTGATGGTGCAGGTTGCAAGATAAACACAGCCATTACAAGCTAATTATTTATCATCAACAGGTGAAAGCATCTTCAAGGACCGTGAGGGTCACAGACTAGATGCATGTGTGGCCAGAATTAGAAGCAATACAAGCTGTAGATCTGAGTTACACCGTATTGCACCTGCTGTCTTATGGGGTTCTGTCCTACTCCTCTCATAGAGCTTGAACAAGCATCTGACTGCTCACTGGGCTCTGAGACCTGGATGCCACACGTCAGCCCAGATTGTGGCCCGTCATTGACAGACTACGTTTAACTGTAGCATCCTGTCAGGTTAGAAATTACTAGCTATGAAAACTCCGGACAGTGTGCTAACATTGTCCAGCCTCCAAGGGATCGACTTGACTAATTCATACATGCCCTTGTTCTTTATTTTCTGTGTGCTAAATAGCAGCAATGAAAATTAACCGGTGTGTGACATACTGTAAAAATACACAATTTTAATAATCTATAGCATTTAATTCAGTACCCCTTTAATTTGTTTGATTGGGTTATTTTGCTCTACAGATTTACCACAATATGAGATATATTAACATACAGTTCTATTTATTCTCCTTTATAAGATTATTTTATTAAAATGCGCGTGTGCAATAGCTGTATTAAGGCTTACATTCTTTTTATTATTTTACTTGTTTTTACTGATGCCCATTTACATGATTGAATTCTTATTCTTTGACTCTGTCTGTCTTTACTCCAAGAAAGATCTCCTGCACTTGTTAGGAATTTAGTCATACTTGCCTACAGCTGTTTTCACATAACTGCTTCAGGCTTTGGACAGTTCTGCCTGAATTTATAGGTGACTCTTTTTTTTTCTGTGCTGAGAAAACCCTTCCCTGACCAATGTTTCGGCTGAACAAATACTGTACATCTACACAACAAAAACAGTGTCAAAAAGCTGCCATGCGTGAGAATTTACTTGGCTGACAAGCAATTCTGTTACGACCTAGAACTTGAAACCTTTAGCTGAAGGAGTACAAATATTGTATGGCATTAACAGTTTAAGCTGAAAGAAACTATTAATTTTATTACTTTATATAGCAGTGGAATGGCAAAGTATTATGGAATCTTGTCAGTTAATGTGTTCTTTTTTCTTTGCGAGTGAGAGGTGCATTATCTTTACTATATTCCTGCCACATGCCCACTTTATTCAGATTGTCACCTTCTGAAGAATAAAGCACTGCAGATATATATCAGCAATATGAAGTAAAAACTGTGCCTCACTAAGAACCTAATATACATTTTTAGCTGGGACATTTGTCACTCTTCAATGATAAGGAAATATGGGATACAATGATATAAAAATATTAGGACATTAGAGATCCTGCTTTCTCTTTATTCATGTTTCATAATGTTTCATGTGATTGAGCACTATTTAACATCGTTATATTATGGAGATGTTTGAAATATTCTTATGAACTTCTAATTCCTGACTGATAAAGATATACTTGTTAGATTGTTGTCGTGAACTCTTCTTGTGTAGGTTCCATGTCATTTTAAAGGGAATGTCTAGAAAGAATACAATAGGTAAATCTGGATGTCCAACTCAAAGTTTAATGCGTACATGCAAGGTTAAGACATATTTTTTATTTTGTTGTTTTCTGTGGCACAGGATTCATGTCTACAGTATATGCTCTTGATTCTAAGGTTAAATCCCAGCTCAATTTGTGAGTTGTAAAGACAGAAAGAAATAAACTATTTGATGAAACAGTTCTTTTCAGAAGCACAGCAATTCTCCTTGAAAATATTTCCCTTAAGCTTTTAAGTAACTCCAAGCATATATAAAGTGTTTATTCTTCCCATGTTTCCTGGGCACACTCCAGGCATTATCACTTTTGTGGCTTCCTACAGCTCTGAAAGTCTTAAAGATATACAGCTTCCCATTTAACTGTTAAAGGCCTTTAACAGATACTGTATACTGGACACTAAAAATAAAATGCAAAAGAAAATCTCCTATCTGGTTAATGCAATCATAAGGTGAAATCCATTCTACTGTATATCATTATTCTGTGTTTGACATTTAAACATTGAATCTGGACATTTATTTATTGTCTTAGTACTTACTACTGTTAAGGAACACAAATTTTATTTTTGGATTCGATTTTTGACATCATTATGACTAAGTAAAGAGTAGAGATGCACTTTAGACACAGGTGTTTGCAACCAAATAAGCAAGATAAGTGTCCTTCTCTGCTTTAAAGCATTTTTATGTATCTAAATCCAAGGTCCAAATGCATTCATTACCTTAGAACTACATACAGGTACAGTATGCAACCATATACTGTATATTTTTGGTTGATTATAGTGGGTTTTACTCTCCGTATGCAAAAGGATCTCCATGTCCATGTGAACTACCAGATAGTTTGTGTTATGGTTTTGTTGGTTCCAACCTCGAGAGCTGCAGGTTATTCTGTCTATGTACAGTAAGTCTGCCGGCTGGTTAATGCAGTGGGAAAACCAGCTGCCTTGCTCATGAGGATTAAAACCTGGAGGCCAATTCAGTTAAGCGTGCATGTGTGTGGGAGCACCCACTTGAACATGGGAAGAACATCCACAAAGACATGTGCAAGAGGACTAGAACTGAACCCAAAACCCATATCAGTTCCTAAAATGGACATCCGTTTAACCAAATATATCCCAATATGTTGTTATTTATTAGGCAAATTGTGTGTTATTGGCATATACCTGTATGAGCCTAAAATTATATCTGAGGGTGCAGTGCATCTTCTTATTGCATCTTGTACAGTACTTACGTGTCAAGAAGGGATGGTTTCTGTAACATACTGAGATTTTATTTTTTGCACACTTTATAACAGTACTGCATGCTCACAAAATATGAATTATTTTAGTTCATTGTCAATGTTGCGAACAGTACCTCATTCTTTATGAGAAGATATAATTAAATAATCCTCATTGCACATCATTTTGATATAGGAAGGCCCATATATTTACAGAAACTGTCACTGTATTGGATGGCCAGGTGCAACTGAGGTTAGCATTGCTACCTCACAGTGCTGGGGCCCTGTGATCAATTCCTGGGGTTCTAAAGGTTTGGAGTTTGTATGTTCTCCCTGTGTTTGCATGAGTTTCCTCTGGGTGCTCTGGTTTCCTTTAACATTTCAAAGACATCCTGGTAGGTTAATCAGCTTCTGGGAAAATTAGCCCTGGCGTACAGTAAGTGTGAGAATGTTTGTGTGTGCCCTGTGTGTACTGGAATTGCTGGGATGGGCTCTGGCCCCCCTGCGACACTCTATTGGATAAAGCACTTAAACATGAATAGATATATTTTACTGTAATAATATAGGGCATGTTATGCTGGAATCCTGCTGTATAAACATGAATAATTAGGTCTTTTGAAAAAGTTTCACAAAGTTTACAGCAATAAAAAGGACTACAGCATGAAATGCTTTTAAACCACCTGAGTTGGCATCTTTTTTCAGCAGCAATGTATATTGCTGGTCAATTTAAAAGGGAAGATTAGAAGAAATGTGCAGATATGATAGTTTACTCGGTTTTACTCTTGTAGAATATGGAGAATATTAACAGAATTATGCTATGTACAATAACACAATGAAATTCCCCTCAGTAAAGGTGCGAATTATATTACACAGACCCTGTATCTTGATAAAGGATTGAAGGCAAAATACTTACCATGCTTGAACTAGAAGACCCTGTTTTAATGTCTCTCCAGGTCCAGGAGTCAAAGCACTATCCTATTGAACCATTCATTTTCAGAGAGACTCTCATTCCTGTTAAGGGTAGTGGCAGCACTAATCTATACAAACATAAATCCTTCCAATATGTGGATTTCTCACCATTTTCCTGTTTAAGACTTATGCTTGTTTCTTTAGGATATTAAAGAAGGCAATTCAGTTTCATGTGAACAGCAGTTGAGGATTTCAGGAAATTTTAATCATGTATAGAAATCTTTCATTCATTCATTCATTCATTCATTAGTCAGGAGAAGCAGTTAAATAGAATCAACTAGGCTCTACAGGCAAAAGGGAAAACTGTGGTTTAAGAGTGAAACAAATGTAAAATGGAGCTCAACCTATTTATATTAATGAGGACATTTTGGACATAAAATTAAACTGTGGTATTTAGAATGGGCTGCCTTGAAAGGATTTATAATTTATGCTATTCCACATAAGCAAAACATCTACTGTTCTCTTATTAGCCACCTAAATTACAAGCCTTTTTAGCAATTTTTCTTTAATTATCCTAAAGCAATATGAATTAAGAAATAATTGAAGGCACCATTAAATACTACCATACAATGCTTTTGAAAGGTTTGAAAAGGAAACAAAACAGCCCACAGATTTATGTTCCCTCTCAGTACTGAACAATCACAAAATAATGAAGAAAAGTTTCCTCTCCTCCATTCTTTTTAGGTGTTGTTTTGACTTTCTCTTCAGTTTTGCAACGTTGTAGTGTTATTAATGTGCTTGTTCCACATAAACTGCATTGTTCTTCACAAGAGGACTGTACTTCTGGAGTGTATAGAGGAAGTTCAGGTTTTGCAATCATTTAAAACTATATTTTTCCTTGGTAAATTGGTAAATTACTACAGGAAATTGGTAAATTACTATAGGAATATTTTAGGATATCCTATGGTAAACATAAACTTGATATGAAGGAAACCCCAAATCCCAAGTCATTATATACTACAGAAAATTATCATGTGTGTCCAATCTGTCATGTAATACAAAGACCGCAACAGACTGATATTTTTACAAGGTGTTTTAGGACTGTTTACTAAAAGAACATTGCAAAATACGTAAGCATAATTACTACAAGATTGCTAAAATAACTGTCAATACAGTAAATGTGACAGTTACGACTGAGAGATTGTTCTTGAAGAATGAATTGCCCTATAAGATTTTATTATTTTTCTTGTGTGATATAGAGGTCTGTAAGTCAGAGATGCTTAAATTATTTGTATTACAAATCATTTCATTCAGAAGTATAGAGCCGGAATAATAGTACATCAGATTATCCAACATTACTAATGTTTATCATCTAGAAGAGAACATGTCAGAAATATAATTGAGTTATTTAAGAATGATGGGTGCAGATAAAGTGACAATTGTGTATGTATGTCCAGTTATAGTAGATGTTCATTCAGAGTAAAATGCAACATGTTATAAGGAACATTGAAATATTAAAAAATTAAATATTAAGATGCTGAGCATTACAGCTTCAGCATATCTGACATTAAGGGATTTAACAGGTACTTCTTTAGTATACAGTTTATTACAGTTTCACACAGTAGTGTATTGATAAGAACTCATAAAAGGTTGCACACAAGAGAAGGCCATTCAGACCACTTTGCTTACTTGGGTACTAGTTGCTAATTAGTCTGAGAATCTCAATTAGCCATTTTTTAGGCAAGTTATTAAGGTAAAGGTTTGTCTAGTTTTTGTCATGCTACTGTATATACAGTAGCAATGTTTTGATTTCCTCAAATGTAATGCTTTTATTGTACATATCCCATTTTTAGAAAGCCAGAGTCTTTTTACCTTCATTTTTATTATTTCTAATAAGTCCACTTCCAATGTTCTGTCATTCAGGATGACTGTATCCCAAGTCTGGAAAATATGTAAATGCAAACTCAATTTACGGAGGAAGAGTCCATCATAATTCAAAACCAGACTCATAATACTTTTAAGTAGACTGTTAAAAAATTATAGAAAAGTGCCTAGGGTCTACCTGCAATGTTCAACAAAATGACAGGTACTTGGTGTATCACTTGAAAATTGGTTATAAAGATTATCGCTAACATGGAACAGCAGTCTATTAAAATTTAAAGATGATGTATAGTAGCAAGTTTAACATTGTACTACTGTGCATATGTTGCAAAAGTAAATTTAAAATATAAGATATCTGGGCCAGATTTCTACAGTTTATTACCTTATTCATGTTTCTGCTTGCCATTGTCATGATTTCTGTACTATTGTAAGAATCTTTGTCAGTAAAAAGAAAACATTACTGTATGTTGGCAGGAAAGAAAAGCATACTAGTTTTGTGAGTTGCTTTTTAATTTGATATATTAAATATTTTACAATTGTATATATGGATTTCTTTGTTAGTCAATTAGGCATAATTTAACATATGCTAAAGTTTAATTCGTTTACTTATTTAGAACATTGTTTTATAGAGATGGGGGCATAAAACATTATCCAGCCAAACACAAAAGTACTCCCACAGATTTAGAAGTTCATAAATGACTGTACAAATCCTAGTGGGGGAAGGGGTTCTTTTTGTTTTCCAGTATAATACAAAAGAAGACGTCTGTCCCTAAGCTGACAGACTGCATTTGACTTGAAATCACAGATCCTCTTGGAAGTCCCAAAAGTGCATGAAAACCATAGCAACCGAGAGGCCACCAATGAGGTTTCCAGCTGTGGTTAAATTAATTTCTAGTTTGAGAGGGAGTTATGTGCTTTTCCTTACATCCCTCAGGAGAGATGTTCAAAATCAGTCATGGACATTTCAGTATGTTCATTTCTACAAAATTATGCTTCAAAAAAGGATATTCTAATGTAATTTATCTTCTCTAACTACCTCTCTAGTAATTTTACTATAATATATATATTTTTTTAATTTAGAGAATGATTTTAAAAAGTTGAGGCTACTTGATATTGCTCCTTCCCATCTTAAGGGTTTTGTAATTTTTCAAGAAACCTTAACTATAACAATCAGAAATGTTTTGTCTAAACTCACAGAATGGTTATTTTTAAATGCTAGACATTTTCAACAACTTTCTCATAGTGTTATTTATATTGTCTATTAGTTGGCAAGAAGAGTTAAAATCTTCAGGGCATGACAAACTATGTCTTTGCTTTGCGACACATAGTGAATGCTGTTGTCACATTAGGCTGCTTTAACAGCATGATGCCTTGAAGAGTAAGACAGTGATCAAAGCTTGCCTTTCATGAACTCTCCAGCTCCATAGATGATGTTTAGTGTACCCTCTGCCTGCTGTTCACAGTACTCTTCCTCTGTCAAAACTGATTTATGTCTGATTTCGTGGTTATAATGCAGCCGCCACCTTGAAAAGCTTGCTTCTTTGCCCTTCCTCAGATATGTGAACTTTTCCATCTCTGTTCCCTCTCTCTCTCATTCTATATTTCTCTGGGTCTCTGCTTCTGCATTTTCTTCATCCTTCTTAATATCATGTTCAAGTGCAAGGACCCCTATCTAATTTTTGAACAATTTTTCCATCAATTGTCCCTCCAGATATCGGCTCTACAGTGATGACCCATGTAGTGCTCGCAAGAGATACAGAAGGGTTAGCGCTAACTGTAGGAGAGCAGTGTCTCAGAGTGACATACCCATAATCCTGCAGGTGTCCAAAAAGTTGCAGAAGCTGCCATTTTGCTGAAACCTTGTCGGACTAATTCCAGCCCTTATCCAGAGCAGTGTCAAGTGCGGAATGTTAATCACAGTAGGCTCTTGACATGACCCGATCTTGTGACTAAAAGAAAATGAGCTTCTCTTAAGGAAAGTATGTTCCAAATACAATTTTAGAGCAGCTGATAATTTCTTTATCTCCTAGTTTCAAATTAAGACGTACATTTAGATGTTTAGTCATAAACTGGAGAAAATTTGTGAAATGGGGTTTACATTGAAGGGGAAGTAAATAAAGTAGTGTCTGCAAACATTTGTGCCTGAGCTATATTTGTGCTTATTGTTTTTTTGTTTTGTTTTTTGTAACACAGATAAGGTGGTAAAGTTAAGTTTCATTCTACCTACTGTGCAAATGAGGGGTTTCACTGTTCATTTGCTCTGCTTACATTTATATATCTGATCATTTGTTTTATCTATCTGTATCTCTTTAAATTGGGGGTAATTCTCAACAAGCTTAAGTACAGTACTTTCCTTTTTGATATTTTCAACTTTAGTTTAGTGGTGATTTTTCTTGGAACAGAAAAACCTGTAAATGATTCCTCATATCACCTTCTGTTCAAGATTGTTAAAAACAAACCACTGCAATTTTTTAAAAATAGCATGACCGACAGCAATCAGTATTACGTGCACCAAACCCTCCTTAAAAAACACTTTGACGTCAAATGGAAGAAAAAGAATAAATGAAAGGTCATTTTTATTGTTTGGCTTAGCAAAACAGAAACCCTATGAATACATTTGTGCAATTAAAATAAAATATATGGAAGCTCACAAAAAATATTTTTATTTGCACATTCTCCAGTATAACAGTTAACAATACACAGTGTCCTCAAGGAAAAATGGCATTTATTACATATTTGGCAAGATTATTGGTGATTAATAGATATATTAATAGAATATATATGTATATTAATAGAATAGAAAAACACTAGCATAAGAGAAAGGTGTTGACCACAGACAAAGCATTGTGGCAACATTAAATAGAGATTTTGGTGAAGCAGATTGTAAAAAGTATCTGAGCTAATCAGAGTCTAATCGAAATTGACTTTAATTTCTCTCAGTTGAGCAGTCTCCATGTTCAGTTCTCAGTCAGTCTTCAGATTCTACTAGACAACCTTGTACAAAGCAATTTATGCAACATTTAAATAAAACCAACTCTGATATTCTGTTTTTGCAGTTGCACTCTGTGTTTCAGAAAGCCACAGTCTCCCGCCCCCCACTACACTGTAATATATCCTGGTGAATGTACTAGATATTCCAACATAATATCCACAATAGACAATAACTCTTAAACAATTAAGCTCATTCAACCCTTAAATTAACAAATTAATTAAGGTTCAAGTGTACCTGCACTCAGACATTAGGTTCACAAATAATCCCTTTAATATGTGTCATTCCCAAATTTCCAGTTCAGTAGATTGGTCAAATTCTAATAACAATGAAACAAGCTGACGGATATAAAGGTACAGCGTACCCAATGCTTTTGTGTTTACTCCCCTGGCTAGGGAGCAGAAGTGTGACATTAGAATTTGACCACCTTCAGATCTTCTGTTAAATAAACAGCACAAAGTCACCAGAAGCCAAGAGTATCCTTAAATCTGGATCACACCTTCCCCCTTCTCTTATTCACAAACTAATCTCTTTTTAGAACTTCTACGTTCATTTATAGATTTCGGCTTTTCACACCCCTACCCCAGAGCTCCCTTCATTTTGGACACACTTTCTCACCTCTTTGTGCTCATTCTCGCCTGCTCTCTCCTTCGTTCTCCTGTGCTTTATCTTTGCTATCTTCCTCTCTCTCCCACAAACCTGAAGAAGACCCAACAGTCGAAAGGTTGTGTTTTTTTCTTCTTGGTTTTCAGTGTGGAAGTAACCTTTACTTGTTCCTTTGCAACCAAACCATACTGATACATCTCACTTGGATCATTCCAAAATCATATTTTGTATAGCTGAAGGGTATGACCCTATTACATTATTATGTAGTGTGCTCTCACGAGGCACCAGTTCTGTAGGGTTTGGGCATTTATGGGGACAATTATTAATTGTAGCCGTAAATCACAAAATGATTCTTTTAATGGCTTTAGAATCCAACCTTGCGATATAACTCAAACAACGCACACACACAGGTACTAATACACGAGGATACATTTATTAATACATAGAATATGCATGTAAACCTAACAGATCTTATCGTGAGGGTTATCAGAATACAAAAAATATATATTCATTCAGTTACGAAGAGTTACATATATCAAGAGGACATACATTCAGTATATCATTCATTTAGACCGTTTCGTAAATTAACTTGGTCACAACTTCTACACTAGATACTCAAAACAAGTACATAACTCTTAGGAATTAAATTGATATCAACTGATTGGGATAACAATTGAATTCTCGAGCAGTAATGCAGTGAAGTTGAATACTCATCCAATCTCTGGGGATTCAGATCTCCTGCAGGCACAAAGAAACAGCTGCAGGCTGTGCTGTGAGGCTTGCGACGGTGCGCTGCTGATGCTCTCTGAAGACCGGCTAGTTAGTTTTGGCTGAAACTAGCAAGAGTTTGTGCACAGGAGAAAAAATGACTGTGGGTCCCAGCAGGTCAGGAAGAGGACCGGTTCGTTCCTGATGAAGCGCTAGTTCTGAATAGTGATTCAGCTGTCCACAGTTCCGACCTGTTCACGAGGCTTGCTGCTGATGCTAACCTCGGGTGGATCCTCTGGTTACTCTCTGGCAACCTCCGCTCTAGACTCTTAGAACAGAGGAAAGTTCTGGCACTCGGACACACTGGCCGTTCAGTGGTTGTCCGGGCTGCGTCTCAGGATGGTCAGGAGGCGCGCTGTGAGAATGTCCTGCCCTTGGGAGCCTTTCTGCTCCTGGGCCGTCCTGCCCTGGAATTGTCTCGCACCCCTGAAATTCTCCTTAGAGATTCTCCTTTTGGAATAGTCTCCCCAGGCTCTCTGTGTTGCCTGTTTTTACCTGGAGGAACTTCAGCTTGTTCATTGGCTGAAAGTTCCATGGGCATCAGAGTCCCACGTGGGTTACTCAGCCCTACCAGTCCCTGATTGGTTGATCAAGGTGAGATATGAGTCACTCACTCCTGACACTTAGGAATGCAGTCCAGATGTCCATCTGGCACTCCCTAGACAGATAGGCGCCAATGGATGACCATTGATCATGATAGCCAGGCTTAGCTAAGTGCATCCCCATTTGGGAGCTGTCCCTTATCAAAAGAAAACGTCTTTAAATCAGCCTGCATGAATAGCTTCTCTGTGGCTGCACCACAGAGATGAAGAGAGAGATGGGGCCTCATTTGGGAAAGCACAGCAACACTTAATTCTGTCTTATTAACAAGCATTGCCGCTACAATTACATTTATTAACACGTATACACTACCCTGCTTGGTTTGAGGTTAACCACCTGGAAAACGTAGTCAGAGCCCTATTCTATGATAAGCCAAAGGGTTGCTGCATTGGTAGTGAGAGTGGGGATCATGGAGGAGTTTTGGCAAGAAACAGTAGGTGTTATCGTGTGTTACAGTATTCTGTGAAGGCAGATGGGTGAAGGCAATCCTCTTTTGGAAACTGAGAAAAGAATCCAGACTACAGTGGTGAAGCGATCATCAGGCCTTTATTCCAGCTGAAGTTAAGGTACCATACAGCAGCATGAGAGTAAGAAAAAAAACCTGCAGTCTATTCATTCTGTCAGAATTACACGGACATACTGTATTGCTAACAAAAGAAGAGCTATAAACATTACAAACTTTTTACAGATGCAAGGTCATCGGTGCTTCAAGTGCTCGTTTACACAGAAGTGTAAGAAGGAGAGTACAGGCATAAGGTTACAAATGTAATGATTAGAATGATTTTTTATCATGGTGTGGTATAAAATATATATATAACAACAACCCTTCATATGGATAGGTGATACTGTATGTTACAAAATCCATAAATAATAGTAATGGTAAAGCAGCAATTTAGCAAATTCTTCATTTAAAAGTTAACTTGATTTTTTAATTGTCTTGAAGTGTTCTGTTGAAAATGCACTTATTATGCACCAACAAATCTTAGCAAAACAATTAGAATATCAACAATTATGGTTTGTTAAACAACTTGTTTTATGTAATGTTCGTAACCTCAAAGGATGTTTTACCTCAATCCTTTGTGTCTGACAATTAAGGATAAACAACTGCTGTAGATTCAGTATGTTCAGTCTTTTCATCTCTAGCTTTCCATGTAAGGGAATTTTAAAAAATCCCCTGAGTTTAATTAGACAATAAATATTTCCTCCCTTAATAAATGCACCTGTTAAGTATCAGTAATTTTCCCTTTCACAATGCTTCTGAACTGAAATGATGAAACTGTTTTGTTTCCCCAGCATACAGTAATTAAGGTTGCATTCTTTACCCATCTGATTCTGGGAGTTCTCATTAATTTTGCTTTCATTAGACAAAAGTGGATAAAAAACACATTCTATGTTTTCAAGCAGCAGGTAAACTACATTTGCTGTGTAATCTGAACCATGAAAACTAAATTTAAAAAAAAATGATTCTGTCTCAGATGATCTCACTGCTTCCACAGTTGGAAGTCAATTACTGGAATGTTATGATAAAGGTAGCAGTTTGTCTGCATAATACTGGATGCTTTTTTAGAGAAATCATCACAAATGGGTCATTATTCACTTGAAACCTTATTATGAACGGATGATAAAGTCAGCAGAGTTGAAAGTTCTGGTTGTTTTTATGGCAGTCTATGTTTCTTTTGAAGACTTCCACTATTTAAAATGACAATACATATTTAACAAAAGGTTCACAACCTCAGGAATGCTGCCCTTTAAATGAAATAATTGTAGTACCCACCTTATTATCCTGAGCTACTCAAGGGAAATCAATTCCACATCCCCATGAATTTTTAAATATTATGAAAGGTATCGCTGTCAAAGCAGCAACCATCATTCTGGAAATACGCAGATTTAATTTACTTGAATGTTAGTTAATAAAACGAACAACTCCCCCAGACATAGAGCTCTAGGCTGTTGTAACCCATTATACCCTTCATAAAACACAATGGCACAACCCCGTCATTATTGATCAGAACATCTAAGGTGTAGCAACGTTGCTCCTAAGGCACCATCATTACAAATCAGAATGTTAGTTTTCTCTGTAAATGGGAGATTCAGAATACAGGTTTTCCTGGACAGACTTTCTGATGTGAGTGGAAGTATACAACAGTTATCTGTCTTATGTTATAAACTTGGGGGGGGCAACTCATAGTCTGAACTTTTCCACGGTTTCATAGTTTAGGACTGTGTAAGATTAAAATGAAACATCAATAATTCAAAAAACTGTTTCTGAATGCATTTATTCTGAAGCAACCTCAATCTATAATATAAACAGCATTCTGTGCTAAACATAAATAGCAGGATGAAATGTAATTACTAGATTATACTGTATAGTAAAAAACCAAACAAAAGAACAGTGCAGAAACAGCTGCGTAGCATAAAGAGAAAATGATTTACAACTTTGCTTCATTCATGTTGCAGAGCTGAGATGGGAATAAATCCTACTGTACAGTGAAAAAGTAAGAAAAGGCCTTAGGACTTTGGCTTTGCCCTTTTCAGTAGATATTGACAAGGTGTCACAACACATATCCTTTCCATTTTTACCTTTCTTGGTAGAGTTAGTTTCAACTGTAGATTTAAAATTTTGCTTAATTATTGCTCAGACATTATTGCAATGATTACAATAATAGAGATGTGACACAATAACAGAGATATGAACATGTGCAGCTGTTTTCTATACAATAACATTCATTCTGCTAAAAAAAAAACTCATTACACAATTCTGTATTACATTGTTACAAAAATAAGGGCAGGAAATATATGAACATGATGTTCTTTCCTTCTCAGGCACAGCTTGGTAATGGAATAATGACCAGGTGGCAAACTTAATAAGATAACCACTTAAATAACATAAATATAACACACACAATAATTAAGAGATATGTACAAATATAAACAAGTCTGTCAGTTCCAGAGCTCTTCTTGGTGCAGGCATAGGAAAATATTTCCTTATAATTCTGGCACTAAACACCTTTAAAGGCAAAGAGGGAATCTGTGTCCTGTTAAACAAAAGGATCCTTCCCAAGACTAAATCTCTCTAAATGCTAAAAATGAAATAAGAACTAATTTACCTATTCCAAGCAAATGCCTCACTAAATCAGTAAAAGACATCTTTATCCACAATATAGGAAATCAAAAGTTTAACAAAATATTACACATCAGTCCCCTTTATGAAGATTATGGTTCTCTTCCAATGTTCAGATTACTTGAAGTGTTCTTTACTGTATTTATCCTGCCTTAAGGCCTATTCTGTCCTCATGAAGGCTGGCTTAATGACCTCACTAAGAATTGTACAATATTTTAACAGATTTGTGTTCTAATATGGCTGACTTAATGATTTAAGGGTGAATTAATGTACCCGAGTTAACTGTTAGTATCAGCCCTTTGGTCATCTATATCTTTGCCATTTTTACTTGCCTCGGGGATCAAGGACACCTCATTGATAGTACTGCAGAGAAGCAGAAACCTGTAGCTAACTCTAAAACATGCAACTATGTATATATTAAACTGACTTACTGGTTGCTTTATCAAAGATGCCAGTGTGCTATTCAAAGCATGTGCAGTAGTCATCACCAGCCTCCTGGACAACTGAACATAGGCAATTGCCAAGTCTCTGTTCTGTAAACAAGGTCACAGCTGCATTTTGTTCACATCATAATAAATGGGATTTGGGACATATGGCATGTATAATTATTATATATAAGCATAATAACAATCATGAAAACACCTTGAAGTTATTATTAATAAACCTGTGTACAAATTTACGCTTCAATTACTGATCTTTAACACTTTTAATTAGACTGTTGTCTTTGACTTATCATTGACTCACTTTTCTTTTTGCTGATCATACAGGGTATGCATCTAAAATTACATAAGTTTATTAGTGCCACAGAGAAATAATATTATTTGCGTTTAAACAAGACATTTTTATGTTTAATTGCAATAATTGTGCATTTAAATAAGATACTTATTTCTTTACTGCCAAATAACATGGCATCAAAATGAGAATGTTTGCATTCATACAAGATAACATTGCATTAAAATGAGATACTTAATTTGTGAACAGTATTGCCTAATATATTAATATCTTGCAATATATTTGCAATAACCTTGTCCTGTGCAAAGTAGTATTATCCTTAAAAACAGAATATTGTTTTGTGTGTCAGATATGTTTAAACCATCTTTTATATTTAATACTTTTATAAATGCTTCTTCTTCATCTTCCTTCCTATCTAGAAGTTTGTCTAAGAATACAATTACTTGGAATACACAAACTGTAAATCAGTAGATCAGTAGAAGTCTACAATTGTTGTGCCTCATCTTTCATCGTCTTAGATTCACATCATCAAATCATTAGAGTTACATTTGTTTAGTCATTTTATTTTGTTCCTGATTGATCATTAAGTCAAACTGCAATTTGCTCTTTTGCAAAACTCTTCTTCTGTCAAAAGAAATGTCAGCTGTTCCTCTTTATCTCTATTCCTTCACCTAGCTATCTCTAGATGCCCAAAGGCCAGTCAGTATCTTAAATCACATCCACTCGACAGTTCACCCATGTGTTCTAATCACACTTGCCTCTCACACAATCCTTCGGTCATTAGAGTCAATGAGGCCGAGATGAGATTTTCTTTGGCTATCCTCAGCACAAGGTTCCTTATAAGTACTTTGAACTTATGTGTGTGTGCTTGTTTTTTAATTTATTAACAATAACTTGCAAAACAAAAATACAACCACACACAAGACAAGCATTCGGTTCAGCTCACTAGGGTTAATGCGTTAGGATTGACAAAAATCTCTAGAGCTTAAGGCTTTGAATTAAAACAGGTAGGCTAAAGAAAGCAAAACCTCAACCCATCCTTAACCTAGAGCCTGCTTTAATAGAATCAGAGTGCTTCTTGAAACCTTTCTATGTACCATACAAAATCTGAATCTAAGTCATGCCGCCACAAGATAACAAGTAAACCTGACACTAATTTAAGTGTGTGTGATGGGAATGCAGAATTATATATTTTTTTGCAATGGGGTTAGGTTGTTTATGCATATTTTTCTATTTGAAAAGCGTTGTTTTTCATATTTTTGCACTTCATAGCAGTTACAATTTAAGAAATATTATAGAGTAGTAAAGCCAATTTAGCTGAATCATCCAACAATATTGTTAAGAATTTTTCATACGACATTTTGTAGATAACTAATAGAAAGCAATTGACTGCAGTTAACTCGTTAATTTAATTTTAAATTTGAATGGCTAGGGCAAGGTTGAAATGTTCTGTATTTTTTTCTGTATTTTTGTAAGTTATTGCTAACACCAATGAATCATTTTTGTTTTGATATACATATGATATGTGTATGCACTATGTTATTTTCTAATGGATTTTTTATGGAGTGAAGGCATTATTAAAACAAGATTGAAAGATGCCAATGACTGGTGTTCGCTAAAGTGTTCCTCTTTTTAATCATTCCTATGTTATATATTATACATCAGATAAGAGAATAAGATAGCATATTATAATGGTAATATACTGTATATTAGATTAAAATGGCGAAATACAGACTGATAATGACATGCTCTGACAGTTCTGTCCTTTACCATATTCAAAATAATTCATTTAACTTAATCTTTTCTGTAGCCCAGACCTTGCCTAGAATCTATACTTCTTTAATCATGTTGAACATGATGTAACTGTTTTTTTTTCCTTTTGTATTAATGGTTAATGTGTGTTTTTCCAGCACTTTCTAAAATAGACACTTTTTTCCTGCAATGCCAAACGTTAAAGTATTCAGATCATGCTCAGACACAAATTGGGTACTAAATTATTCACAGATCATTTCAGTTTTAATTTATACCAATGTGTCATAATGAATTAAAATCCTGACTTTATTTCTTGTAAAAGCATCCGTAGAAAAGTAAATGTGATGTTTTAATCATAGAGATATTTTATGAAGTTCACTTTTCACTCTTTTTTGTGTTTCTGCCATGAGGAAGGACGAAGAAAGTTAAAAGACGTTTGGACACTACACATGAGATTTATTTCTAAACAGTGCCACAGATAATGATTTTGTTGTTACTATATAAAATGTAACTTCAATTGTTATAGTTATTAATTTTTTTATAACTATTAAAGATTATAAAAGTGTTCACATCTTGAGTGCATATTCCAGTACGCAAATTCTTATTTGACCTGACATGTTCAGACAGCCAGTGTGTCAATTACTTAATTAAGAGGTCTTAATTCAATTCATTGATTATTTTTATTCCTATGCATTGAGTGCAAGGTGTGAAGAAATCCCCAGAGCATGCAAACAGCCGTGAACTTTATAATCAGATATAATCAGATAATCAGAAAATCAGAAAAGGTACTAAGAGTCACAATGGCATATAATCCATAAGGTACCTGGTGCATCTTTCTCATTGAAATTTCACTATTGATTTTTTTTCGTATTTTTCAAAATATGCTTACGTTTTTACATTTTTGATCATGTAGAAAATAGAGATATAATTTTCACCCTTTGTCAGCAGTCAAAGCTCAAAGACTAAGATCAATTTCTTTCCAACCAGTTTTTGTTTTTTCATTCGATACCGAATTAACTAAGTACAGTAGGTTGCTGTTATCTGAATTTCTCTAGGAGAGGCAACTTGCAACCGAGTTGACAAAGTTGATTTGTCAAAGGACACCTGTAATTTGCTTATCAGGCTCACCTACTGCTGAGGGGTTCGCACCACAACAAATGCTTGGGGTTTGGTGTAAGAGGGCGTATGTTTGTGTCTTGGTGTCCCACCCAGGCTTTATCCTGCCTTGTGCCTGTTGCTTGCTGGGATAGAGTCTGGTTCTCCCACTACCACGTATTAGATAAACCAGTTAGAACACAGATGGATTAACTCTTGGCTTTTATTTCCATAACAGTGTTGTCAGGTTGAACCTACTGTCTGTTTTCTCCTTGAGACTAGATACAAGAGAAAAACACCTATGACAGATGGAAGTTTCTTTAGAACTTTATTAGAATACATGAACACCCATTGTTTTTCATATTGATTGAAGTAATAATAGTACAATGTAAAATGAAATAACATCTGTTAATTTCTTCTCTCTACAAAGGCATAAGTGTTCAGAAGTTATGCTGAAAATGAACCCCTGAGAAGTCACCAACTTGCTGTATCACTTAACAAATTGTTGGGTTCTACCCAGCCATGCTGTTGGGAAAAGTAATGGTAATAGCAGGCTAACTATAATAGGAAAAAGCAGCATGATGTAGTTTATTATTTAGCCATTATAACAGCGTGGGAATTTGTAAATAGTGTTTTTCATCTCCCTTCAAGAAATAAATTTCTTAAATGAAGGTAACTAATCACAGAACATATTACAATTAAATCTTAAAACTGTAAATTTCAATATTACGATTTTAAATGTGTAAAAGAGAGAAGCCTATTGAGCATTTATACCTTAAGATTTAAAACAAATTAGGTGAAGGTCATTTCTGAGTATAAATTATACATTTAGTGTAGCAAAAGGTACTGTATAAAATTGTCAATGGTCTCAAATGTGCTGAAATAATCACAATAATTTATATAGTTATTTGGTTTCTCCAAGGTCTTAATTCATATTAAAATGGCTTTTATTAACCTCTATGAATCTGTGTACATCTTTATGGAGTTTTCATTTTACATATCATTTTTCATTTTGAATGCAACAAAAATGCAGCTGAAAGTAAATTCAAAATTGATTGATCAACTAGCAGTCATGGTCTTAAACATTGCTTGATGTAAAATAAAACACATATATTTTCCAGCCACTTTGATGTTATTACCATTTAACAATATATTTAGATGACATTCTATTTACAGAACTTCACCATTTCAAAGAGTGACAAGGAAGTGTATCATCCTCCTTCAGAGCTTTAACCACAGAAAAATTAAATTCACTGGAATTATATCGTGAATTGTGCAATAAAATCTTTCCCTGATCTTAATCAAACAGAAACCTTGTTCCCTACCCCACTCAGCTTTTGCACTGGCCCAATTAAAGGTTACTAATGTTAAAGATGACTTCATTGATTTGCTGTCGAATATACTGCTTAACTCCAATTAGCTCACTTTCTGACTTCCCCCATCAGTTTTTCTCTTGCCCGCCACTCATTTTTCTGCAAGTATTTAAGACACTTCAGCAGGCAATTAACAGAGCTCTCAGAAACAATTTATCATCTGTCAACAGTGTGCAGAAAATTAAGATGTGCAGCTTCAACTGATGATCTACAGTAGGTGTCTGCTTTATAATGAGTGATTTACTGCAACAAAATCAGGATTATAGCAATGATGAAAAGAAGGATAGAGTCAACGCTTAAGTCAGGAGTGCTAGAGTTGGATAACATAATATTCACTGAACCGAGAGGTGTTAATTCAGTGCAACAGTGTAAAATTCTTACACATCCCTTTGTACCTGTCACTTTAAGCTTTCAGAGTGTATTGAGCTGGGCAAAGCTTAACTACAGTGTCTTTATGATTTTTTATTCTGTTATTTGAGTTTAAAGCTCCTATTTGGCCGACCCGCATAAGAAAAATAAAAATACAGGAAAGGGTACATATGAGAGAAGCCTAGCCTGCCCACCTGGCTAGTTTGATTTGATTTCAAGTAGATGATCGAGCCAATAAAAGTATCAAATCAAAGCAGGTAATGTATATTTGCTAGCCACTTTGATGTGAATTCTTTTTTTCAGAACATTTTTTATAACTGATACAGCTCGTTCCAGGGGGCTTGAAAGATGTTTGGGCTCAAAGTCTCTTGGTTCTTCCTTACTTGTCACAGTGTGAAATTTAAGAAAACATTGGATACTAACAGGCATGCAATGTAAACAGGCACCCTGTTAAGACTACTCCAGCCATCCTGTACAGCACTGTCCCCTGCATACAGACCATCCTCGGGGTGACGCAAAATATGAGACTTAAGAGGTAAGGGTGCCTTCTGCCATGAACTATTGCCATATGCTCAACACTGTTTCCACAAAGAATCAAGATTCATACCATCTTGTGAAGGTCACAAATCAGACAATTCCCCAGATCCAAAGTCTCAGTGTTCAATGGGTGCCGGCCTGAAAGAACAACAGCTTTAATACCGTATATTTTTGGTTTCTTATTTCAAGAGGCCAAAAATATCATTAGTAAGGGGCTGGATTGCTCAGAAGATGGAGGATTCTGTGTACTTTTGCACTTAAAGTATCCACATTCTAAAGGAATCTTTTAGATGACTTGTAACTGCAAACATATGCAAGTATCTGGGGACAGCTGTAATGAATCCAAGCCAGTTATACCACTGACCATCCCTGAGGCCCTCTCATCCCTGTAGGTGATTGAAAGAAATATAGTACTTCATATTAGAAATGCCAAGACATTGCAAAAGTCAGAGGGCATGAGACTGGGGTCTAGAGACATAATCCCATCATAACCGCAAGCCATTTTCCAGTAGGATAATAGGATCTTATTCATAGGATCTCAGAGACAGGTCACATCTTTAATATTTATAAGTCATTCAAAATGACAATTCAGAACATGGAATTTTTCGACAAGAACATAGAATCTTAACTCCTACTGAGTTAGCTGATATGTTTTTCAATTGTATTTTCTTGGGAAAATGACAAAGACTTGGAACAATTACTTAGTCTACCGAGAAAATCATGTTTTACCATCTTCAGCTAAGGTAATGGAAAGGTTAAGGAATGTGTGCTTCACCTTAGATTCACCTTCACAACATACCCTGTCTGAAATGTCTCTGCTGAAATGGCCTGAAGCTAATGTAGATATTTTTGAGCAGAAAAAAAGAGAAGAAAGAGCTCTGTTTAATGCAGCCAAAAAAGCATAAGGCACTTAAAGGTTTGAAGCATGAAGCATACCTCAGTAGGCCCTCAGAACGTACAACATGAATCGATACAACAAAAATATAAATTCCATGAAAACCTAACTTCTTTCACCAGATCAGTTGAAATTATATTGACACACAGATGATGGTAATGGTTCATAGGTGGCTTCAGAGCAAGACTATCTCTGGAAAATTCAAACCTGCTTATAACATTCCTACAACTTTTTTATTAATTTATTTGTGTCATATTGCTTTCCTTTCCTTCTCAACTTGGAAAGTTATCTAGGGAATAGAGGAAAAGTTGTTTGAAGTTATATTTAATGCCCTGTGGCCATGTAATTATTACTGAACTTGGTAAGGCCTGTTCTGATTCATTCAAGACATTAAAGATTTATGACACAACAGTAGTCATTTAGAATGTTGGCTGACACATAATTTCATGTTGTCAAATCTTGATGTTTTTGTTAAATGTAAGCAGTTCTGAAATCAAGACCTTTAAAGAACTGACTTATTGTTTGCTAATTAAAGTTTAATTGCTTCTAAGAAAATGTATTCCACAGTATACTTACCAGTTTATCAGTGCAATTTAACTATAGGGTACTGTGCATGTACTGTATATGAGGAACTGTTTTCTAGATGAAAGCCCATTTGTAATCCTTCTGCAAAGAACAGAAGTGCTCTATTAGCATTCAATGCATATTTACTTTTGTACAGTATATTACAGTTGAAGCAAGCATCAAGCCTTGAGTATACTAAAGCCCAGTAGATCATCAGGAGAGGTGATTTCTGTAGCAGTAAGCAGACTAGAGTGTATGTGCTACTGTATTTTTAGATTATTTAAGCAGTGAGCAGTTAAAGTCTCTTGTAAGAGACATATAAGTCCTGGCTTTCTCAGCCTGTAAAGGCATTGTTTCAGAGTTCAGGTTCAGCCCTGTAGCTATCCCAAATTTCAAGTAATTAATCAGTGATGGATGGATGACACCCTGTTCACTTCAAAATAATTTCCTTCAGCAAAAAACAATGGTGGAGATTTGCGATAGTAAGCCCAGTACACATGGGTTTCCCAAATTAAGTGTGAGAATAAAATCCTTTTAAGCTGTCAGGGTACAATAACATACACTGTGTGACGTAACTACCCAGTCTGAGTAATCAGCCAAGTCCATAAAAAAACACCGTACCAACAGAAAAGGAACAAAATAAGTACGGGTTTAATAAGTGAACCCCAACCAAAAAGTACAAACATGAAAACTAGCAAGACAGAGCAAAACTCAACCTACAGTTGCTACACCACCTAGGCCAGGCTATACATGTATACTATATAAGCTCTTGATAGACAGGGGAGCCTTACTTTAAAGGGGTGGGTCAACATGCCTGGTTAATCTGACACAAAATGGTGGGACAGACAGGCACAGGATAACATTGTGGATCCACAACAGGTTACACAACATAATAAAATAATAATATAATACAGAAATAACACAGAGATAGATACTTAAATCGATATACCAATGTCCTATGACAGGCCATAAAGTCCATTTAACAAGGGCCTAGCACAGCCCTTTGTCACACACTGTTATATTAAAAAGTATGTACCAGTATGAAAGCTGAAACACATGTAAATTATAATAAATGGATTGTTTTACTTCTCTTCTACATTAGTTGTGGTTCATGACTTACATTTTAAAAAGTACTACATGTCCATCAGATTATTTCTCTATTGCAGATGTACAGTATCTTACTTTCTTTTATTTGCTTTGCAGGCAGATAAGAGACACAACACAAGACATTTAACACAACATCAACCCATTAAGAAATAAGAAATACACATATGTACATATATGATGAGAAAATAAACATATATAAACAAAGCAAAATGCTAAATCAATTGTCTAAATTAAGCAGGTTAATAGTTGTGGGAATAAAGGAACACTTAGTTCTATTGAACTTGAATGTGGGTAATCTAACTCCACTTCCAGATCAAAGGAGCTCACCTTCACTGTGCAAGGGGTGGTCTTGACAGTCAATGGTTATATTGGCCTTCCACTCTATTTGTAGTTGTCTGTCAGCTGTAGCTGCCTTCACTATCCTGCTCAGACTGTTTTTATTGTGTGTATTGAGGTTAACAAACCAGGGTACTGCAGTGAATGTTAGGACAGATGCAATAAAACTTCTATAGAATAAAGTCATCATTGTACTACGCACATTAAAAGAGCAGAGTTTTCTCAGGAAGAACAATCACTGTTGGCTCTTCTTACATACGGCATCCATGTTTTCCTCGAAGATTAGCTTGTTATCTGGGCCAGGAAAAGCCTGTTTAGAGCTGCTTTTTTCAGTTTTTCCACCCTTCCTTAGGGAAATAAGATTTTTTATTATTTTTCAAGAAAAACACATTATAGGTTATATGAGCTGTCAAAAAATGTAAAAGGTAATGGGGCCTTCGAGATGTCATCTTTAAACAACGTGCAAAGAAAAATGAAAAATCAAAACTTTATCTTTGAGCTGTTGAGCTCATCTCTTTAATTATTCAGGTGTTTACAGATCCTTAAATTTTAAAGTAACAATTGTAAAAATAGGTTGAGCTCAATAAATGAATATAAATTTAGAAGGTTTCATCTGAAATAATAATTTGAAATGATTGAAAGGTCACTCAAAACTACTTTTATCTTGAAAATCATTTCAAATATCCAATGCTTCTTCTGTTACCTTGTCAGGCAGATGTTTTAGAAAATGGAGAGGCACCTGTGTTATTAAGAAGCAGAGCGCTTACTGCTTTCATTTTGCTGATATTGAGAATTGTGCTGTCCACGTTTCTCCTTCATTGTGTTTTCTTGTATCTGTGGGGGCGTTATGGAGAAACTTTGCTTCTCCACTTCAAATATTTGACCCTCACTCAGCAAAATACACAATGCTTTAGGTAGGTAATTTTAAATGTAAACAAAGTTCACTCTGTATAACTCTGCATGATACAAGAGTTGCTCATTAAATAAGACCATAAGCCCTTTAGCCCATTTAACGCTTTTGGTTGTACTGTAGATTTAAATTTGATGTAAGTTAGTAAACAAATTTAACAAATGTATTCAGTTAACAAAATCAAATTCTTAAACTGATGGACTCTAAAAGTTCAATCTACAATAACTAAAACAAAAGTAGCATGATACAAGATGTAGTTCAGATGGGTAGCTGTGTCAGCACGAGTAGGCTGCAAAGGAATAAGTTAAAAGTTTATTCCATGCTGAAAAGAGAAGAAAGGAAACACAACTTTTCTTCTGTGGACACCCGAAGAAGGCTCCACAGCCAAAACGTTGTTTCCTTCTTTCTCTTTTCAACATGGAATAAACCTTCAATTTGTTCCTTTGATACAAGATGTTACAGTGATAAATTGTATAACAGAAAGTGTCATCTTGAGGCGGTAGGTATTCAGAGATAGAACATTCCTGTTTTGTTTCCTGACAGGAGAAGTTAATATCCAATTCAGAAATAAATACCTGTTTATGTGTTTGTACAACATATGAGCTTACATTTACAGTACATAAAATATGTCAAATATACAGTGCATTTTCTTATTTTTTCTGTGTTTCACTAACAGAATGATTGATGTACTTTGTATTCAAAGATACTAAGTTAATTTAAAGGCACTAGTATTGGAAGGGGTCATTAGTCAGTTCAGAATTTATTTCAAAGGGACTGTTAAAGCTAATAAAATGACTTTCTTATATCATCAGTTTATCTGTTATTTTATGAAAGGCTGAACTGTTTTATTGACACATTACTTAAGATACAAATCCCCGAGTAAGACAGGGAACTGTATTTTTGAGATGCTTGACTGATCTGTAGAAAATATTTCTGAATACTCCAGTGAGTGCATATAGCATTTTATTTCGGTTCATTCAGGTGCTGTATGTTGTGTTTCCAACTTGACATCTTGGAGGTAAATCCTCATTTTTACATAGAAATTAGACAGCCAATTTAGCTGTTGCGTAATTTATCATTTTTCCAGTAACCAAGAGGTTAAAATGCATTTGCTGTTTTTCCACCAGTTGTAAAGAGTATCGCACTTCTCTGTAAATGACATAATTCTGTCACTTTAACATTTTCTTTTAATAACCATGGCTTTGAATTGAAGCTGTCTGGTACTACTACAGATAGACATATTTTACAAAGAGATTTTTTCACTGAATAGCCCATATACCTCCCTGCATTATTTAAAAAGTGGGTTGACTAATAGAAATTCCTGCTGAAAAGAAATAGAGTTTAGAGGGAACTCTATGTCCCTAATTGAGTTTGACTGCAATTTTCAAGTGTATTAAGAGAATTGTGCAGTTTAACAAAAGTGTCTGTTTTATTCAATAACAATAGATCTTGTGTTTTTTATTACACAGAGAAACACAGAGAAAAATAGAAAATAGTTGCAAATTTTTGTCTTCATTAGGTTATATTTGTAATCCACCGTGGTATATATGCCACATATGCTAAAGGAGGACAGATGGTTACAGAACCGTGCTATCAAACTGCAGCAAACAATTTGGTTACCTCCAAGACATTTCCTGCTTGTAAAGTTAATACAGATTACATTATTATGTGTGTTCTGGTATAGATGTATCTAACGTAGACTTGTACCATAAAGACATCAGACTCAGATAAACAAGTAATATATTATTACTAAAGAAGCTTGTTTTCTGCACTGCCTGCATTATACTATTATTTTTAATTAAATAATTTCATAGTTGCCCTTCTGGTTATTGTTTTTCTGCTGCCAACGTCCTTTACAAAAAGATGTGTATTTCCTTACTTACTTTTAGCTGGTGCAGATCGTAATGGAAATTCTATACTCACTAACCAAAATAAAAAAGTGATGTGAAATATGTACAGTATGTGTTTAAGAGGAAACTCACCCTGACGCCCAGATCAAGTTGATCATCCTCACAATTACACAGCAAAATTGGTGTATAGGATGTACTGTACAATCATACCAAATATTCCTTTCTTTCTTCCATTTTTGCTTTGCTGTGATGCATAAGTATAATTATATATATAAAACATTAAGCTTGCAAGTTTTTCCTTCGTTTTTATCTTGCTTATGCTTTGCTTTACAAATCTTGTTTTATGGTTTAACATATCTCTCTAAACCCTGCTCTTCTTTTACCACAATTTCCCCAGGTTATATTACACTTCACTATGGCTGCTCTTTCTAATGAGACAATAGATTCTATTTGCCCTAATACAGTTTGAATTCCTTACAAGTACAAATTACAAAAAACATGATACAATTAAAATAATTACTTTGACAAAATGACAATTACTGTCTGATACTTAGTTGGTCTGACTGCTGTTTTAGGCTAATGGCTATAAATAAGTTGCAAATATTCCTAACCAGACAGTTATCCTAAGGTGATGTTTCTGGAAGGACTTGTTTATAATACATATATCCTTTTAAGACAACCCAGGTTTTAATGACTCCAAATCAAAAAGCACCAAATTAGATCTGTTCACATTCAGAAAAGTGTATTATGGATGGACAGCTTAGTCAACCTTGATTGTTAGAATCACACACATGTTCTGGATAAATTGCTGAATATTTTATGTACATTAAGCAGAGAAAAATAATTAGTTTTCAATTAAAGAAAACATGGACGAAACCTAATGGAACCAAATGCCATATTTAATTGCTTTGCTAATGTCAAGTTAATGGATAAAAGAAGAATCATTTGTCTGAAAAAAAAAACAGTTTTTAAATGACTTGTTAAGAAAAATTATTAGGTCTACCAAAATAACTTGCAATTTGATCTCCTATGTTACAGAATGTGATAAAATAATGCAAATTGATAACATTTGAAAACCTTGTGTCTTCCTGAGGTTAGAGTTTGAAGCCTACTTAAAAGGTTACAGTGATCTTTTCATGAATTTTTCATCAATCACTTTAAAGTTTAAAAGTTCAAAGATAATTAGCAAGTAAAATGACTGATAAGATTCTATAAAAGCAGCTCTTCAGAGTCGAGGTAGTTAAGGCTGTGTTCAAATAGTTTTTAGAGGTTAATTACTTTGCTGCACATTGATATGAAATTCTGATACTAAAATTCCTATTTTTAGTTTAGGGACATGAAATTCTTTCTGGTCAAATTTTAAAAAAGGAGTAGAAATACTCATGACAGTACTGGATTTACAGCATCATCTGTCTGATCTTAGTCAATTCACTTGCTGTCTTTTCTGCTGCTGGCTAGTGTAACAGACTGACTACTTGTCTTGGAGCCCAACAGCATTTTTAATGCCTTCTGTCCAGAGGTTTGTCGCTGTTCAGTAGGAACGGTCCTGTTGATACCCATCTAAGGGGAGACTGTGCCTAAAGTCTTTAATCCTATCCCAGAGACTATGTACTCCAGGACCAGATACCCAGCTTCACCCTACCCTCTGGGTGATATGTTTGGAAGGTGAGAAGTACACTATGTACTCTCCTGTGAGAGTAGTGTTATTATAGTTCCCTCCTTAGGGAATTCTCTGCTACTACTGAGGCCAGAATCTCGAAGCAACAGCTAACCAACCTCAGACATTTCATTAGTTACCACATGCACTCCACCTGCATGTTACCCATTATGAGGTTACTGAACCATTTGATCTCAAATTTCTAGACTCAGAGATCTACATGTTTTTACTATCCCATGTTGTTGGACTAAGACATCTGCTTATCTTTCACCTTACTGTTCCACAGTCCTAGCTTTCGTAGACTTTCTAAATACTCCTTTCTGGATATCTCTCAGCCACCTGTTGAGGAACCAGGGCTGTTTCTTTATTAACCCAATGGAGATGAGATCCCATGTGACCACCTCTTGTTAATGAAAGACCAACACACTGTAGCATCCCTTGGCCTTTACAGACTTGGAGGCATGTGATGATGACAGCCGCCTCCATCTTGCTCCAAAACTATGACTGAGGTGAACTTCTACCCTTCCTCAGTGTACTTAGATAAGATCCCTCTCTTCACCCTACTGTATCTTTGACTTTGCGGCAACTTCCTAGCTCAACCCTCTTATAAACAAGGTTTCTAACAGCTTTGTACTCACAGGCAGGCTGTCTTTCTCTCATTCAGGGGAGCTAAGCCAATAAATCAACTTCATTCAAACTATGCCTCTGCTCCATCTTAATTAGGTTTGACTGAACTACTGAACCATTATTAGTAATGTAGATGTTACAGTTTTCCTTTGCTCCCCCACGATCCAGAAATGGAAGAAGCAGTTAAAACAGGGGTCTGCAACCTCTCAGGGTGTGTTTGCCATGAGTTAGCTGATGGAGCTGTTTGTATGGATTTGCATGTCTTTGATACTTTTTTAATGTCAATAATAGCCCTACAAACATTTTGATTAATACCTGTTTAATATTCAAATCGAATAATATCTCAAATGAATAAATGAATATGCATCGTTTACCATTTCTTGTGACCATTGCACTTGCTTTCCCTTACTGAGTTCTCCAGTCTGAGGCTTGTTGCTTGACACTTTAAGGGGCACGCAAGCCTGTGAGCTTTCAGTTGTGCACAGCCTCGAGGAGGGACAAAGACCTTAATTCATGTGTGAAAATACCTGTTCAGAGTTAAGTTGATCCAGATGCTGAGAGCAGTGAGAATGCCACTTTCAATGACAGGAATGTCCAAGAAATCTGACAGAAAATTCTGATGCCAGATCTCCCATGTACACTCCAAGCTCAGCGGGTTGCACATTGGGTTGTGCAATGTTCTGAAAATTCTTTAGGATGTTGCCAAAGTGGAAAGTGGAAGTGTCAATTAACCAAGACAAAATGGAAAGCTTTGCTAGAAATACCTTCCATGTTTCGAAAGACCCATAACAGTTTGATCAGCACTCTGCAGATGTAGGTTTCATTCCTGTCTGATGTTGTTGGCTACAAACATTAGTTTTCCAACCCAATTTTCACTGTGCAGTTTGGGGTAGTTTTGACTTTTTTCTGACAAACATATTTTGATTGCGTCAAGACAGTCCACAACCTGAGCCGAAACAATCCCTCATGATTTTGTAGCTTGTTTTGTGGCTTGATTTTAGCTTTATTTTCTGTACCTCACTACAGCCCGTTTGATAGACCAAATTCTTGAAGTGCTTGTTGTGTTTTGTCTGAAAATGTTGTTGGACACTTAAAATCTGACAAATGATGCTCTCACAACATATAGCACAAACAGCATGGTCTTTATGTTGAACAAATCCGTATTCATCCTTCCAAAAGTGCTGAAATGAATGAACATATAATTTTGCTTCCTTAGCTTCATTTTGTCCAAAGTATTTGACTTTAAACAAGTGTGCAAAGTGTTATCAGCAGGAAAGGTTAATAGCTTTCCTATGAATGCAAATGGTTAGCCCTGCTAAACATAATGCAGTAAATAAACCAAAGAGCCTCATTGAGTAGCATGTTATAGTTAATAACAGAACAGTCAAGCCTAGTTTTTATCATTTTTTAATTTAATTTCTCTGTGGAATATTAGACATTCATTGCACATTCCATTTAAAGTCCCATTGGGTGCCAATACAGTAGGTTGCCAACTCATAGGATAGAAAATGGATGTACAGTATGGATTTTATGTGAACTTCTGTCAGTTGTACATTATCAGTGACCATAAAAGTCATTGCATGAATAACCTATCAAAGTTTAGCCTTGTGAGAGAATGCTACCCTTTTTTCTTTCTGTTTCGTTGTTGACTTTGTTTTACCCAGTAAAACAGTAAAAGTACAGACTGGGTTTGTAATGACCTTGGACAAAATCAGTTTAATGACATTATCACTCACACTTTAGAGTAGGGCAGTATTTTAAAGCTTGTATACCACTCAAGGTTTCAGCTTTTAATTACAGATATGCAAGGCGCATTATCTCTGGATAAAAAAAAAATTATTAACTGGAAAGGATCTTGACAGTCATGCTAATAAAATGATGATGAAAACCTTCTTTTGAGTGACAAATAGATGCTTGAATGCTGATAAATGTGAGAGTTACAGATAAGAAAATCTATTTTCTCAGAGGCAATACACAATATAGTTATATTTTTAATCTATTTAATCAAATTGCTATTGCAATTAAATGTATATTTTGTTTATTTTTCTTTTTCCTTTTAAATTAATTTAAATCGAAATCATTAAGCCAGTGAAACACCTTCTGTTATACTGTACTTACATTTTTCATCTAAACGCTGCTAGATTTTTCATATAAACTAATATTAGGCTTTAGAAATTGACTCTGGGGAATGTGGCCCTCTATGAATTATATTCACAATTACCTGTGTTTGAATTAATGTTAAGCTGAAACATACTTAAATTACAACAAACATAATACAAGAGGAAACATCAGTTGCATCTCATCTCATCTCAAGGACTTACTTGCTATTACTAGTTTGGTTCTTTTGAGTAATGTCAATGTCTTTATTGTTTTTATCCAGAATAAAAATGGAAAATGATGATGATAACAAAGAAAAAAATACTGATTTTGATTGGATAATCTACAGCATGTCATGGGCTTTTCTGACTTAACATACAGGTTTCTTTTATTTTAAGAGAGATAAGGAACACAGAGTTTAGTCTTTAGTCTTCAGGGTTTTTTTTTAGAGTCACTTCCGTCAGTTTTCCAGCATGCCTGTATTTTAACTTGGTTGGTGTCAATATACAGTTCTTTCTGGGCCCTGTGCAGACGACACGATCCAGTTGGTGAAGACACAGTAGGAATAAAGTCATGCAGGAGAAGGGATGGAGACAGGGGGCGTGTCCATGGAGTGCAGGTGTCCGGGGGAAGTGAGTCCGGGTCGAACAATCAAAGACGAAATCCAAAACGGAGAATCCAAAACAGAAGAGTAGTCCAAAGCCAGACGATCCATCCGAAGGAATTAAAAACCAGGAGCCGGGTCGGGACCGGCGGGGGGAATCAGGAACGAAGGGTTGAAACCATAACGGAGCCAGACGCAGCAGGACCCCCGGATTCTCACGAAACGGGATTCAATGAGGAACCAGGAGTGAGGTCTGTCTGGCTTTTAAGGGGAAACGGAAATAGGGAACAGGTGCAGGTAATGGGAGAAAACAAGGAAGGGCTGGAGCACCCTTAAGAGGAGGGGTTTGCGATCGTGACAGTTGGAGTTACTGCTACACCTCATGATGAACAGAGAGTGGGAAAATACCTCTCACAAAAGAACAGGTGTGGAGAGATTGCGATACGGAAATTAGGACAATGTGTGATTACAAAGAAAGACCAGTAGTTCGCTCAACTCAACTCAACTCAACTTTGAGTTTCAAGGCCAGTTAGGGACACTGATTCCTCAGACTCAGACAGCATTATCTCTAATCTTTGGATAAATAGCAAGTCTCAAATTTAGTGTTAAACTTAAAACTACTGAGAACACTCCCAAAGGTCTCCTCTTGGTCTGAATGGCTACAATAAAGTAAACAGCACCCTTCCACACTTCGCATATACTGCTGCTAAAGGATAAACGATTTCATCTTGTTTTTGTCACTTCAACCTTTTTTTTTTCATCTCACTTGGTTGTATCATATCACTTACACAATCTCACTTAGAACAATGAGCAAAGTGTTTATTATTATTGAGACGTTTTTTTTTTACATCCATCTTATGCTGAATCTTTTGATCCTTGGGGATGTACTCAATTTTTTTTGTACACAGAGTCTAATGGCTGGATTCAGTGCCTTTTGCTACAAGGGTGTGCTCATAACTAAAAAGTTCTTTTTGAACATTTTAACATCCTAAGGGATTTTAGGGGATATTTGTCACAACATTCCATATATAAATCAAATGACTTTAATTTGCTGTGACTTTACTTACAGTACAGTATTACTGCTCACCTCTTGTACCTACCTATTTCTTTACATCCTAGGATAAATAAAAACATGTATGTCCAATCCTTTTGAAATGTATTTTTGAGATTTGGAGTGGCCTGACTAGAGAAGGTTATCGTTGTCTTATAAACATCTAACTTGTTGTTGCCAGTTCACTGCTACACTGCTACAACCCATGAACCACAAAGGGAAAATGGGTACCCCTGGACCCACTCATCCAACACACACAGTCTGTCAGAGCCATTTATCATTTGACACCAAGTGAGTTCTATGGTGCTTTAGCTGGCAATGACTGGAAGAGTGGTGCATCTCTAATTAAAGTTAAGTCTTCTCCTGGCGGGTCCCAGGAGTCACTGATTAACAGCAAGCAAAGGAATCCCTGAGTGACTCAAGGCAGCCAAACACCATTGTTAGGGGAATCCAAGCCACAGTCAGCTAGTAACACGGGTCAGGCTCACATCTGCAGCATGTGGGCTGCAAGACTCAAAGTATTCTCTAAACAAGTGCCTTTATGAATTACACTATACAGAATCCATGAAAATTGAATTTTCAGAATTGGAAAACAAATAAATGGATACTGATTCATGTTTGCTAAACATACAGTATGCCAGTGTTCTGAAATTTCTGCCCCTACCAAGGCAAAGGGAAAGGAGACCCAGGTTTCTGTGGTGGACTAGAGAGCACACAACTCTCCCCCTAAACAGCACTGGTCAATCAGGGGATTCTATCAAGGAAAGCATATAAAAAACACTGCTTCAAAAGAGATTTTATTTTCTAAACTGTTTATATGTCCTAAGTCTTAAAATTAATTAACTTACAGAGTAAACAACCAGCTGAAAACCAGTTTGTCAGAAAATGATTAACTGAGACAGACCCTGATACTGAGTATATAAGGATACATACAGTATTTCTAGAAAATCATCTCATCTGGTGTTTTGTAAAAAGTGTACTGTATATCTGTCCTTGATTTCTCTTAACCCTCTCTCTTCATTCCCAGTTGTGTTTTTAGATCGTTTTGCCAGAGGGATCAAGGGTTCGTACAGATAAAAAGAAAAAACACTGTGGTTAGTTTGTATTGCTCACAGTATTCAAGTTAATAGAGTAAATGTTAATACCTGAGCTACATTTGTGTTACTCTCTGTCACTCTTTTATTTATATTGCAACACAGGTGTGGAAAAATATTAGTCTTTATTAGTACTACTAAAGATTGAGTGTCTTTGTAAATAATCTGTTTTAAAATTCTGAATCTCACTTATTTGCAATGTACAATGTATCCATGATTTTGTCTATAAAATAGGCTTGTTCCTTCTTTCCAAAGTAGGTGATAAGTCTGAACACATGGATGTGGATTATTATTATCTGGTCTAAGGAGAACTGAATTTATTTATTTATTGTACCATTTCTCACTTTATTTTTGAGGAGTTTTTTTTTGGTAACACTGCCAAGAAGCATAAGTTACAAAGGTTGTAATGCTTGGCCATCCGACACTGGCAATTTGTCAGACTGAGAGCTGGAGGTAAAAGACACCAGACAAGTAGTACTTACCCAGCTTTATTACAACAGAGATCCCAGCTGAGGCTTGTTTGAAAACTCAAATCCTGAGGCTTTGTAGCCTGACTGAAATAACGGGAGATCGTGGTGCTAAGACAAAATAAGTGGTTCTCACAGAATCTGTGGTAACACACACTAAGAATTCCAGTGATTTAAAGATCAATTATTGGCAGACATTGTTATCATTCTGTCTGACATGGGGGCAGATAAGCTTTATGGCAATCAGAATATATACTGTACGTGGAGCTAATGCGTCGCTAACTTTGACACAAAAACAATCGCATGTCTCTTTGCTGCCTGCTGCGTTCCATAAATGATGAGCAGCATTCAGAAAAGGCATGTATATATAGAACCTCTCAGCCTATTTCCTAAACATGTAATATTACCTAAACATGCGTACTTATCTGTCCTGCCCTAAGACACATATCACGGTTTTGAAATTGACACTATGAATGCACAGGGTACACTAATGGTTTGGGGGTCAAGCTGGAATAAAAAGGAGTTTATAACATCACATACCACAGGATGATATTGTGAAGTTTACTTGACCTATATAATGTTTTTCCCTAAAATTAATAATGATAATTCCTTACACTTACTGTATATACCGCTTTTTTGGACACTCCACTCAAAGCACTTTAATGCGGATTTTCCCTCCACCACCACCAGTGAGTAGCCCCACCTGGATGATGCAACAGCAGCCATAGTGCACCAGTACACTCACAACACACCAGCTCTCAGTAGGGAGGAGAACAGAGTAATGAAGCCAATTCATAGATTGGGATTATTAGGAAGCCATGATTGGTAAAGCCAGGATAACATCACTATTCTTTTCGAGAAGCACCGTGGGATTTTTAATGACCACAGAGAGTCAGGACCTCGGTTTTATGTCTCATCCCAAGGACAGCGCCTTTTTACAGTACAGTGTCACTGTCACTATACTGGGGCATTAGGACCCACACAGAATGCGGGGTGAGTGCCCCCTACTGGCCCCACAACACCTCTTCCAGCAGCAACCTTAATTTTTCCCAGGAGGTCTCCCATCCAGGTACTGACCAGGCTCACACCTGCTGAGCTTCAGTGGGTTGCCAGTTGTGAGTTGCAGGGTGATTTTGGCTGCATTTTTTCTTTTGCATATGTGTTTTCCATATGAATATAATTAGACAATGGGGCTTGTGAAAGACACATACAAATCTTCATACCCTGCTAAGAAGAAGTGTTTTTAAGTAAGTAAAATTTTATAGGATGGTCTATTATTTATCGTTTACTGGGGGAAAAGTTTTTTAGTAATAAATAGCCTTCTGGCTTAAATGCATCTCATTATTGCAATGTGCCACATTCTGAACAGTTCTGAACAATTCTGAACAGTTCTGAACTGCGGTTTTTAGTGGTGCTAATGTATTTTTATTTTTTACACCCTGCTGCAAAAAGCAAAGGAACTTGTCATTCGAAAGTTACTATGGCAACATACTTTCACACAACAATCTTTAGCCTTTTGTTGCACAGCATCCAAAACAATTTGGATAATCAGAATAGTTCTATATAGCAGTTTGTACCACTAGCTGGGCTTCCATGTGGAGTAACCCATTAGCAACCGTAAAGTGTGGCACCATTTGGAGCTTTTAAATGAATCATTCAGGATGCACTGTTAATAGGTTTGCCTTTTTGTTTGTCTTTCAATTCCTATTTACACACTTTGACAGTTATCACTAGATAAATACTGTTGGCTTGTAAAAAAAAAACTAGAGCAGCTTCATAAACATTTAGCTTGGTGCTAAAACTAATGTCCTTTGTTATGACAAAAATGTTCAACATTTTCCCTTCATCTTGTGGCACTGTAAAACCTGACCTGAAACCTTAAGCAATGAAACCACTAGGGATTTATAACATTGTTATTCATGTTTGGAAAGCAAATGAAGAAAAAGAACAAAAAAGGGAGGTAAATCTAATTCTGTGACCAAACAGACCTTCAATTCGCCTTCCATGCCATTAATGCAAACACCACTGTTTCTGTGTTGATAAAATGTTAAATTTGTTATCTTATTCTGAACAGGTGCTGCCACACTGTATTTAGCCTTTAAGAACTCCAATCATTATCCGGACAAAGATCTCATAGCAACCATGGTGAAGTGCAAGCCTTTTTTATGATTTCCTTTTGCATCTTAGAACCTAATGAGCTCCCTTCTCTGAAAGGGATTGCACTATGGAAACACAAAAAACAAAGGCTGCTAATAACATGCCCACTGTTTTTGCATAAAAACACCAAAAGCCTGTTGTTTGAAGTTAAGTAATATACTTTGCAAATATATCCCTGGGTCTGTCTGGAGCGCCTCTTCTCTGGGCAACAGCACTTTGAAATGGCCTTAGATACTAATGAACAGCCCTTAACAAGGTCACCCAGTCCAGCCTGTATTGATCATCATTAAGTTACACTTTCTCAGATTTCTAAAACACAAGGAACAACTAGGAAAAGTGACATTTTTCCCACACAAATAATTGTAGTTCATTGGAATGCACCCTGTCACTAGAGGAAAACCTACAGCCATTATGACACGTTTCTAGTCTTATGATAACACCCTGGGAGGTGGCTGTGCTCAGAACTGAAAAGACAATTATCTTCTCTTGTTTTTCCCTAGGACATTTTTCCCCTTTCCAATATGTCTTTTCCTGCTTATACGCGCACCCCTTGAAAATTGGAATATATTACAGTACAAGAGCCCTACAGCTTCCATAATTAAAAAAGAAGTGAAAATCATCATGCAGTAATATTTTTAAGTAATGTCTGCTTTATGAAACAGCCTTCAATTTCCTTTCCAATATCTGTCAGGTCCTGAACATCTCACCAGGTCTAGCTTATGAAGAATGCTTTCCAATAACAATATTTTTCTGTTTGATTATTAAAGAACATATTATTCAAAATTGCAGAATAGCAGATCTATAATCTGAGTGGCTATAATAGTATTTTCTGCAACCAATGAGACGAACGCAGGGATTAACCTACTTTGGAAAATTGAGATAGAAGTTAATGCAATTATACACATTAAAAAGGGCTGAAGCAAATATGCATATAAATGTTGTCATCATTCCTTGTTTTCCTTGTTCGAATAGATACAATATAATATTAACTATGAGGAAGGTTGCTTTAAGAACAGTTCTTTTTTTCTAATATTGTATTCACACTAGCTGAAATCATTCTTGGTGATATAGAATAGGCTGCATTCTTTACATGTTCTTTTCTATAAGATGAGTCCACATTTAGTTACTGTACTTGAAGTTCACTGGGGCATATCCAAAAAAATAACTTTATTTAAGGTCTTTGCATCCACCAAAGATTTCAGGCAAACAGATGCATTTTATTGCATGTTCAAAGAAACGTGTTGCAAAGGAGTTGAGTTGTGTTATCAAAGACTTTGAAAGGAAGAGGGGAAAATATTTACTGCTTTGGTGCTTTTTTTGTACTGAACTGAAATGAAAAAAATATATCTCCCACAAGGGAGAAAATGTGACTGCCAACATCTGTTTAGAGTCTAAAGGAGAAAAAAAAAGATATTGGAAATGATTCCAAAACGCACTGCCTATCTTGCTCTGTTCCTGCAGACTGCTGCCACCATTGATAATCAATTTTGTACAAACAGTGATTTATCTTTGTCCACATAAAATGATCATATGGTATCATTTTAATGTATAAACAAACCTGGCACTGCTGTGGTGGACTGCAAAGTCAAAGAAAATAGCACAGTAGAAAATGTGGTGTGAGATTGTGCTCCTATAACTGATAACTCCATTGCTTCAGTTAATTCTAAGTCTGTATTATGAACTTAACATTAAGTGCAGTTCTTATTGTGACAAATATCTTGCTCTTGATGCAAACTGACATCAAGACAGAGGCAAAACCTACCCTACAATAAATCCATTTCTGTGAACATGCAGTTTTAAATAATATGCCAATGATAAAATATAAATTCAAAAAGATAAGACATGGCATCTTTAAGTTGTTTCTGTATTATTAATACACTTATAGTAGTGTTTTGTTCTTTCTGTTATCATGTCTGTGTCAACCAGAGTGTTACGTACTATGGGTGTATGTAAAGAAACATCCTAAACTAAAGATTTTTACACACATTCTCTAACCTTTTTGATTATACAGGAGAACACCTTTAAAACTAAATGTTTTTACCACACATGGGTGTGTATTATTCATAAAATTAACTTTCAATTATTCCCAAAAGAATACAATCAATTTTGAAATAGTTCAGATAGATATTATCTACATGCATATGAAAGTATGGCTTGAACAAAGATCTCATTGTAGATAAAAAGCATAAAACTAAAATGGTATCAAAAACTGTTATTTCTGTATTAACAGAGAGGAAAGGTAAATGTTAGATAATCTTCTACAGCCACTCTTACACTATTTTTTCAGTTCTTGGTCCTTGTGAATTATCTGCTCTGAAAACTCTAAGTAACTTTCTGGAGCTCACAAGTTAAATCACACAGTGTGCCAATGCAAATAAAGCAATGGAAAGGAACAGATAAGAACCAAAAGTGTTTCTGCAGGCTGTTGTTTTTACCCTGTTCTGAAAGATATCACTGTTCAATGCTCTGAGACCACCCTTCTTGAACCCACGGTATACCATCTTTTCCATAATGGAAGTTTGAAGCTTCTCTCTCGCTTAAATTTGTCTATTCAAAAAGGCCTTTGAGTAATCTGAGAGCTCTTCAAGATTTTCTACAGAAACAAGTTTGCCAGACTGCAGCTTCCGTAATCATTTTCTAATCATGGTTTTTCACCTTTTCTGTGAACATGAATGAACACAGAGAGAGGATTCTGTAATGCTCAAGTACCAAATCTTATTTGTGGTATCAGTTTTCTGCCAGAAGCTGCAGCTTGTAAAATACTATTGATTCCCATGTATCACCAGAGGTTTTTTTTGTGCTTGGTTTCATATCAGAGATTCTATTTCTGGTCTTATCTGTTATGACTAAAGCTTTTTATGTTTTTCATCATAAATGACAAATGCAACTATCGATTCAAAATTGGTTGCTGCGTTAACCCATTTTTCAAAATAGCTATTTAAAGAAAGGAGTAATGAAATAGGTTGATTACAGAAAGAAATATTCTATATATTTAGGAGGGTGAGTATCATTGTCTTTACTACATACTGCTGTTCAATATAATAAACATTATTCCTGACAACACATTTTTGTAGAAATGGGAATCTGCTGAGGAACAAGTGGAGGATAATTCCCAACTGAAAAGTAGTCAGTAATGTATGTGAGCAATTTTACTGAAATAGCTGCAAAGTAGCAGAAAAAGACAATTATTACACCAAGATTTCAAAATACATTCAGAACCAGAAATCATCTGAAATTATAGAAATTTAGCTTTTCAATTGTAATGTGTTTTCATAAAAATGTCTCCCAGTAGCACAGATTCAATTGCAAAACAGCCCTGTTCAGGGCTTAGCTGAAGGCTTCTTCCTGAATGAAGCAATATACAGTTAAAATGGTTTAAAAATGGAAATGTTCCTTTGAAAGAATACTGCTGTACACTTCAGATCTGGTAAATTAAAATTTATAGACAGGAGAATCATCTCATAAGTGGCATGGAGGGTTCAAAGAAGAATTTAGTGTATCACTTCAAAACACAGACACAATAATAAAATTCTAATTAACACCGACGAGATGACGACTATTAGCCTGCCTGAGGAAATGGCAGTCCTTGCCGCAAGGTCAAGGCTGCCAAAATCCCCAAAAAGAACTAAAGGAACCCCAAAACTCTGAAACATGTTTTGGGGCGTGAGCTTTGTTTGATCTAATCATTTTGAGTATGCAAGGTTTCAGAGGATCACGAGCTGGAGAATGTAAACTGTACCTATATGTGGATTGAATGAGAACAGTGTAAGAATTGGAATGCAATTCAGAGAACAGGTGGCAATGAAACCAGCAAACATCAGGTTGGTTGAGATCAGATGTCTCTGGTGGGCAGTGGAAGATGCCCCCATGACCCAGATAGGACAGCCTAGTTTCATGTGCACTGATGAGCAAGTAGAATAGAAACAGGTAGTGATTTACCACTTGCTGACATGCGAGCAAAGGCGTTCTAAGCAGGCATGTATAGGCTTATGTATATTTATACATAAGAGAGGAGATGTGCCTGATTACTACTTGACCAACGCCTTGTTTTGTGATCTGTTGCACATTTGTGAAAAAGCTAAGAAGAAACTAAAAGTGATTCTCCTTTAAGAAAATGTTTCAGTACCTTCCTGCAACCATCAAACTACTCAGTTGGAAGATGCCAATTTGTTTCTATCAATTAATTTTAGTTTTTGAAATCTTCCTTGTATTTTCTGTGGAATGTCATTATCAAAAGTATTTGTCTATGCACATATTGACATATAAAGAAAAGTTAAGCAGCTGAACAAATAAATGTTAACTGTTGCAACGAATGAGAAATAACTGATATCTTGCCAGAAACAGGGAAATTGTCACTTCCTCCTCTCAATGAACTGTTTAAATTGTTTGCTTTTACTTGTACTCCTTAACTGATTAATTCCCACAGATGAATGCTGTTTCTCCCGTATTCAAACAGCTCACCTTATGAAACATGACTTGAACAAGGTTTTCACTCTCCTGCTGTTTCCTGTGTAGCAAACCCAATTCACAAGCTCAACACAGACAATTTAAAACTTTTAGCCAGTATAAATGTTTATGACTGAAAAATGTAAGCTCTATTTAAGAAAAAAAACACAGAAAGATTATGGCTGCAAATTATAAAACAGCAGAGATTCATAATCTGGGAAACTGGGAAGGACATTATCTATTTAAGCCTGGCCATTGTACCATTACATAATCACGTTATAAAGTCAAGAATCCAAGTAGCCTCTCCATTTTCATCTAACAGAATTGTTCCAGAGATACTGACATTACAATTCTCCCCAGGTTGCCTGGGAATGAATTCCTAGCACTGTAAAAATGTCTCTTTACAACAGAACTTGTAAGTCATCACATTCACCTTTACATTACAGTTTGTAAAATTTAATGTGAACCCAAAGTGCTATCTTTGCTGTTTATTTGATTAAATTGTGTTTATATAAAGCATGTTTCATTTTGCATAACCAAATATGTATTAGAAAATGAATAACAATAACCTGAATTTATTTAGCATGGCAGTACTAAAAAAACTTTACATAACATTTTGAAAGCATCTTACTTGTAATATAAATTTTGAAATAGACCCCTCTGTATTAATCTCTGATTACATTCCCACTGTTGATATGACACAGAATTCTCAGTCCTTTGCTTTAAATTCAGCAAAATATTTTTTCTTTTTAAAACTTTCAGTGGCAAAACCTAAAAGCAATAATTTGTAAGAAGGCTGATAGACTCTTATTGCTCTAATTGGTTTTGTTATTTGCCCTTTTCAGAAAGCTAGTGTGGGGAATCTTGAGTTTGAGGCAAAAACCTGTCAAGACAGATTCAGAGAGACAAAATTGAAAGTTTGCCCACACACAGATGATTATAATTTTAGAAATTCATGCTGGGCATCCTTTGATGAAGTATTGTATGGACCTGGAAATTAATCAAATGTGCATACAGTAATATACACCTCTGTGACCTTTCTATTTTTAACATTCATATTATTGTTCTGCCCCACACCATATTATATATTGTAGTGCCCTCAACAGGCAATGACAAGTCACTGAGTGGACAAACTATAAGCTGGTGATGTCAGCCCCTGGAAAGCATGCTAGGGTAGTTGGAAACTATCAGGGACATTGCTAACTCCTGGGACAGGACTTGGAGTGAAGGACAGGGGTTTGTGGGCATGTGTGGCTGTCCCATGTTGTCCCAACCTGGTCTGTGGTCTCAGGTCCCCACCCTGAACGGGCCTCTTAGTCGGGAACCCCACCTTCAGGCTTGTTGGCTGGTGAGAGCAGTTCTTTTAAGGATAGAACAATTATACTGAGTAGTAAACAGGCACCCCCATTACCACACTTTTGTGTGTTTAGTGTTCACATTACAATATGTATCAGTGTATGCAGTATACTGTATCAACATTTAAAAGAAAATAGTTTTCATCAGATCTTAAAACCTCAAACTGAAGACCTTTATTGATGAAATAAGTTACATGTCAGCAAATCCTGCAAAGAAAAATCAAAAAGAAAAATATATTAATTGTATAACTAAAAAACTTGGTAGAAGCATTTTTGTCAGTCATTACAGCTGTGAGTGTTTTTGGATACGTTTCTATCAATCTTGCACAACAGGATGGAGCAATTTTTACCTAAGCTTCTCAGCAATCTAGCTCAAGCTCTGTCATGTTGGTTGAGAATCATTGATTGAGAGCAATTTTCAAGTCTTGTCACAGGTTTTTGGATTTACGTCATGACTTTGAATGGGACATTCAAGGACATTCACTTTCTTCTTGTTAAATCACTTCAGTGTAGCTTTGGCTTTGTGTTTTATGTCATTGTCCTCTTGAATGGCGATTGTCACAGTTCTAGATCTTTAGCAGACTGACACAGGTTTACCTAATAGATTTGTTCCATCCATTTACCCTCACACTTGACAAGCTTTCCAGTCCCTGCTGATGAGAACAAGCCTCATAAAATAAAGCTGCCTTCACATGCTTGACATTAGGCATGGAGTTATCTGTGTAATGTGTTTGGTTAGCACTTAGACCAAGTCAGGTTCTCAATACTGCTGGTTGTCTTGCCATATCCCTTCTTCCTGATATTTGTGACAGGAGAATTGCTTGACCACTCATGTCATCTGTTCTGAATCCGTGTGAACTTTAGCTGAGGGGATACTTGAATAAATGGAGTGATCAAACATTTTCTGCGTTATTTTGAAGATTTATAGGTAATATTTGGACAAGATGTTTATCCAATTATTTCACCTGATACTCCTACTGTAAATGTGCAGATTGTGATTGAATTTACAGGTGAACGTGTTATTCACATTTGAATATGTTTTGAATTTGAATATGAAATCCCTATGTTTCAGGATGATCTGCATTTTGATTTGCTGTATTTTGCTTCAATCATCTCATGTTTTAGTCCAATGTAACAGATGTTTTAAGAGAAAATCACTCTCCCTTTTTGACACTGTCTACTAGTATATTAGAAAGTGGAATGTTCCTTTGGGGGAACCAATTATGTTCAATGTAGCTAGAAAAGGCTAACACATTTTACCTAATTTATGTTGGTAATGATAATGAAAAGGAATCCTGTTAAAGTAATGGCGGAAAAGGCCTTTACTTCAGTATGGTGTTCTATTGGCAAGTAATGGCAAACTAGGCCTTTTCTTCTGTATGATGTTGGAATGAAAGGCTGACATACCATTACAGACATTATTGAAAGTGTACGTATCACTGAAGGCAACGCAACTGCAGATGTGGCTGATTTGTCAATTCAGACAGCCTCAAGGCTTTCAGGCAGTGATCGGTGGATAAAATTAAAGAGCAAAAAGAAGCACAAATAAAGTGCTAAGAAGTTTTGAATCACAATACACATCTGATGCGGGTGCATTAGCTGTTGCGGATTGATGGGTCTCATATCTCCTTGGAGAAATGTGGTCACCTAGTGGAATCAGTGTCACTGCTATGTCCACTGCGGGAAGTAAGTCAGTCCCTCTATTAGGGAAAGTTCTCTAAAATTTTGGAAGGGACACACAGTTTGTCCTTGCAAAACAGTTTCACTATGACAACATTCATTTCATGACTGGCAACAGGCTTTTATCTTTCACAGCAGCAGGATTAATTTTTTGCACTGGAGTAAGACTGAGTTTCTGAAGCGCACTGTTTCAGTCATCAGCTATAATTATTCATTGAGTTCCACTCCAGGCAACACAAGGAGCTTCAGTTCCTTGCTTACCTTACTCCTTCTGTTCACATCACCATGGTTACCCAGTGAAAAGACATAAATGTAAGAAAAAATCATCCTATACAGATATTCTTATATGTTCATAGCCTCTACAGTAATTGCTTTGTATCATGCAGATAGGCAAGCAACCAAAGCATTTTAAAAGACCTTTTTTTCTGACTGCCATTTTATTTTAATCTCGAAGAGATGCCTTTTTAAAATAGCTTAACTATCTTACCACTGAGCCAAGAAATTAGTTTCCTCTAGGTCAGTAAAGTACCTGCAGTGAAGTAGTGTCTTATTGAGGAAATACAGTAAATCTGTTTCCATGGAGAATCCTTTGATGAAGAAATGTTGCCGTCTCAGGAAAACTTACTGAAAATGCCCCAACTTCCCCATTTGTTGGCCATTTTTTGCTTAGTATTAAGAAAACTTTTCTGGGTGGCTGGTGATGGAAAGCTGTGTGCTCTCCATTAAGCTCCATCACTGACCTTTGAAGTCATAAACACAAAAAAACACTTGCAAAGCATCAAGCTGCGATGTTCATGATTCGTGTTAAACCAATTGATTTCAGGAGCCAGTTCCTCTAAAAAAAAACGTTTGTTTTTCCCTCGATTCTAACTTTCCTGTTCAGTGATCAGCCCAAAATGCAAAGCAAAGCAATTCTTGCCCTGTAACTGCAGTTCAAGTGAAAATGTCATTTAAAGTGGTCAAAAACGTGTTACATTTCCGCCAGTAATTCACCACTATAAAATAAAGGTCATACCTTTCTCTTCCGTTTCTTGTTACTTTTCTAAATGAGACCACTTAAGAGAGCTATGAAATCAGCAATTTCTCCACAACACCAAGCAATATCAAAGAAAACTTAGTATTTTCATGTGTAGAAATATACAGTACATATGACAGTGGGGCACCTAAGCCAGAATCCTAGCTGCAAAGAAACAAATTTAGAAATTCCATGCTGAAAAGTGAAAAACTAATGCACACACAACTTTTCAGAAAGGTTAAAACATTGTGTGGCTTTTTTTTTTACTTTTCACTTTTTCACTTTTCTAAGTGGAATTAACCTTGATGCGATGCTGTATATACAGTATGTTTGTTTATATGTATACTATTACTGTCTTCCATTCAGGTAGAATTTGCTTCTCCAGAAGTAAAGAGTGAAGTCTAACTCTACGTGCAGATATTGTTTTATCTAAAACCAAATTCTATTTTATATGCACTAGTTTTTACTTATTTTAGTAATTTAGTTATTTTTTTGTTATTTTACTGTGGAATGCAACTTCACTCAAAGTAAACAAATTATAACTAAATGGTTATAATTATGATTAAAACAATTAGAGCTTTAAACCTGGCAATTTTAAGAGTAAAGCTTTTGCAAAAATAACCCTATTAGAATTATTCACAATAAATTGGCTAAAACATATGTTATCTCACCGCAACATGGCAAAAATACAACGTATAGTGCTCAACTGTATATGTGCAACCTAGATTGTTCAGTTGAATCATATAGGTGATGGTTCTAAGATAAACATATAAACAACAATGAAAATATTGAATTGCTAAATGGTGGAATTAAGCATTTTATCATTCTCAGCAGTGCTGAGTAGTTACATTCAGGATGTTTAAACACTGTTAAGGCAGACCTTATCTGTTGACCAGTTCTGCCCTCTATTGTCAACAATTTAAAATGAATTAGACCTGCACAGTCAAAGACTTCACAATAAATTTGCTTCCTGAATTCTATTCACTTTTTGTTTTATATTGACTAACATTCACAATAAAATAACTGTTCTGCTTTTTTAAAAGGGTTTTATGTACAATTTTTATGCAATTATAATTGTTTGTAAAACTAACACAGTATACATTATATTTTTTTCATCTAACACAATGTGTGTCTGTCAGTGTTATTCAATTTACTAAACTAAATATCTGCATGTCCTTGTGTCATGTCATTGTGGGTTACACTGTAAAAAATATGACAGTAATTTGTTTAAAGCATGAGGGAAATATATTTCTTTTAAAACGTAGCATATTGAAAAAATGTGCCACATTAATATTATTAATCCAAGCACTCTCACATTTCCTCTGGTTTTCATTCTGAGCTTTAAATGTGCATTCTCATTTTTATCTGTTAATGTAATTTTAATACATTGTGACTAAGTCTGGATTATGTTCATATTTTATCCTTAATATTCTCTGCTGACTATCTTGAAGCAATATATTTTTTTAAAGTGCAAATTCAGGCTGGATCTCAAGAGCCAATTGCTTTCACTAATAATTATGTATTACACAATAAAAATAATACATTCAGATAATGTTCATAGAAGAATTATGGATAAATTGACTCACTATTGAGTGTTTGATAGATCTTGGTGTACTGAAGGAATTGCACTTACCAGATATGTCAGGGATCATTAATCAATTTTAAATTATTGTAGTTCAGTTTATTACTTTTAAAAACAGAAAAGCAAAGACTTGCAGGTGATAAAACAAATAATCTTAGTGTCCTTTCAAATTCCAGCCTCCACACATTTTTATCTGGTTACCTACAACTGTTAAGTCCTAACATGGTTGATTTATAGCATTTACTCCCACATGTATAGCACTTGGAAAGGTTACGCCCGTTGAAAAGACCATAAAAAATCTTGCGACTGCTGAGAAGATAGTGTTTCACAGAAAAAGACATGGAGTATAATCAAGGTGAAAATGAACATTGATTACGTTTGCTGGAGTGTAGGAATTATATTGATGATGGCCTATGTAATTAACCAAAAAAGGGTCAGCATAATGATGGGGAAACAAAGAAATATTGGCTCCCATTATGATCTTTCTATGGATCAAATGTTTCAGGAGTGTTTCACCAAAAATTTTAATTAAACATTAAACTGCAGTAGTGAGGTTGTCAGAAATCTTACCTATCGAGATTCCTAAAAAAGAAGGGTTTTTCATATTTTTAGTAAACTAGCAGATTTCATCTGCACAAAAAGGAGGAATGAGAAGTCATAAGACATTTCTAACCCTGTTCTTAAATCCCACCATAATCTGGAAGGCTGTTCTTTCTGGGATTTGTTTTTTGCAAATTGAGGTTATATCAGAATTCTGGGAGGAAGATCGGATCCTTATCTTAGCCATGTCCACTCTCAACATATTTATATATAGTATTTTGCCTCCAGAACTTCCCTTTGGGCATCTTTCTCACATTCCTCCTGTCACTCCATCTTCACATTAGAAGCAGCACCCTGGCTCATTCCTTGCAACAGTGAAGGGGATTCGGTCAGCCTCATTTTTACAGTTAAGCTGCCGTTCTCTCCTTAAGGTTAAATTATCTAATACATTTTGTCTCTATATTACAATTATAAGGAACTGACCAACCTACTGAAATTAGTTTAGCTTCATGCTAATTTTGGGTAGAATGAAAATATTTTTGGTAGAGTTGAGTTCCAGCTTCACATTCTACACAAGCATGGCTTATGTGCCTTTAAATAATCGATAGCCTTGAAAGGAATTTAACAATCTCTTTACCAGGATTATCCTCAGCCATGGACCCTCTGATACCGCACCTTACTATGATGAGGACCAAACAATAAAAATTTCAGTAAGTAGGGTTATTCTAATGACTGGAACAAATACTCTCTCACTGTCTTGGTGCTTTATAAAACAGGAAAGCTTCCAAGGAGAACTACTGTATATGCAGCACAGGACACAGCAACAAAATTAGAGACTTCCAAAGAGAAAACTGCAGGGAGAAAACTGGAGCAACCAGAGAAAACCCTCATGATACAAGAAGGAGAGGCAGACTCCACACAGAGGGCATTTCAGTGTGGAATCAAACCTGGGCCTCAAGACCTATGAGGTAGCAGTGCTAACCATGCAGTTGCAATCTGACAGATAATGAACATACAATACCTTCCTCTGTGGGTCATTAAAGATTGTTTGGAATCTTGTCTTTTAAATATGAAAAATTGGCATATTTCTATAACTATCAACATTTTGTCTCCCTCTAATCCTGTTTAACATGATAAATGTAGGCAATAGAGCTGTAAAATCAAATAGAATATCAGATTCAGCTCAGTACTCTGCAGTTGATTGCTTTGCTCCCATAACTATTTGGTTTCAAGCAATTTTTAACTCTTTTCTATGTACACTGTGCAAAGCAAATGCCCTGTGCCCTATTTATATGGAAATATAACCCGAGTGCTTCCTGATATGTTTTTTGTTTTTTAGTTTTCACTATCCACAACGTTTCTTGTGTTGTTTTCCTTGCTTTTAAAACCAACTTAGTAGGAAAAACAAGTTACAAGCTTATACATCAGCACAGTTACAAAATGGTCTCCCATTTCTTAAAATATACATTATTAGAAAGATATTTCAAAACATTTCCTATAACGTGTATCATGGAATAGTGACCAGGTTCACTTTGAGCTTTGGACTGTATATATATATAGTATATAGTGTAAAGTCATTAAGGTTTAAATGTTTGGACATATGTATACAAACATTGCCTTATACACATATGAGGAGGGAAAGGTTAAGTGAGAAGCTGTGTCAACACTCATACAGCCCACACAATGATCTAGGAGTATGAAATACTATATTTATAAAATATCTATGTTGTAACCATTCACACCATTGGTTACCTGGACAGGCTCTGTCTCCTTTGTGACCCTGTATTGGATAAAGCAGTTAGAAAATGGATGGATGGATGGATAAGCATTCATCAAGCAATGCCTTAATCCTAAAGGATACTTTTCTATTCTGGACAAAACCTCTCTCCAGTGTTTTGAATTCAGAGACAGTAACATGAGAAATATGATGAATATGTTTGAAATTTAAACTTTGTAATTTGATCATTCTCCAAAGAGGAGGCATCTGTCCTTCAATATGTTGTGCATGGTTGCGTGATGTCATCTTAACAAATTTGACACCTTAAATAAAATCATTGAACTGGAGACCTTTAGAAGACTTTGATAGAAAGAAGGAAGAATTAACGTGTAACTCAAATGTTCTGCTCTTACAGTATGTGTATTTAAACCAAACCAACCACATTACATTTCTTTGGAAAAGCAAAATGTTTACCCACAGATAGGCCTTTTACAAAGACAAATAAAAATAAATATACTTTTTATGCAGTAACCTCTTTGAATACTGTATTAATGATCAGTAATTTTACTGCAAGTAATTTCTAGAAATAAATTTAATTTATTTTCGTTTAGAGCTGGATTTAATTAATAGATTAGAAAAAATGCTTTAAATGTCTGAATCTTGAGACAGACACCACTTTATACTCTAACCAGATTGGTAGATAAATAAGACGGTGTAAGTGACACACATTCATTTGGGTCCATTAACTGTTCTGTAGGTGGACACCTCTTTGTCTGTATTAGACAAACTGTACTCTGTACAGGATCTGCATGTGCATTCAGCTTAATGTAATGATTTATTGTGTGTTCGCATATTTAATACACTTATGTCCGGAAAATGAAATTTACATAAGTACCGCCTTTGAAAATGAAAATTCAGTTCCTGTTTGCATGGTCTCAGACAACAAAGACCATAAAACACCAAGCCAGGACTTATTTTTATTAATATTTGTTTTTAAATGTATACACAATTATACTTTGTTGTCTGAATGTTGTCTGAATGATGAATAAACTACTAGGCTGGCTGCTATTAATTGGATTTTTTTTAAAGGTTGTTCATTCAGACATTGCTTTATTCCCCGATAAAGGCAGATAATGCAAATGAAGAAAAAAGCATTCTTCAAAGAACGTGGACTAATTTCATACCTAATTTAAAGATTCAACACAGCCAACAATGTGTAAATGCACTGTCCTCTGCTGAGAACTGTGCTCTGTCTTACACTGTTGACTGAGTAAATGAAATCTGTTGAGAAGACCTTCTGAGGTCTGTATCTAATAAGACAGGAGAAACCCCAAAGAAAGAAAGCGAGACCGATGTGCACAATCTTTTGTTTGCACATCCAAAACCCCTTCTGTAACAATCAGTCAGAGTCAACAGTCATGCCCACCAAACTCTAAAACGATCTTCTGATATTAACAAAGTGGCAGAGATTAAATGAAAATCATTTAGAACTAAAATCCCACATCTCATCGTAGTAACATTCCCACATGAACATTTGGTGTGTTAAACACGACAACATCTGAATCAAGGATAATGGAAATTAAATTATCAATGTCAGGTGTAGATTAATCACTTCTGAGGGGAAAAAAACAGCAGTAAGAGTGTTCTTCATTTCAGCAATAGCAATTCATTATGCAGTGAACATATTCACCAAATTAGCAAATATTCTTGAAGTAGATTTGGGACATCTGGAGAAGTATCTTGAGTAACACCTTCTTGTGGTAGCAGCATGTTGTGCATAGCAGAGTGTAAGTAGTAAGACTAAGAATTTTACCTTCCTCAAAAACCATTTTAAAAAACCTGACTGACTTCCTTTTATTTTCAGCATGACAAGATTAAAATCCATTATATTACTATAAGCATCTGCTGTAAGTCAAAAAGCAGTCACTGAAATCCCAACAATCTGCATGGGGAATCAAAAAGAGGTGTAAAACAAGTGTCCATTTAATGAAGTGTGGCAGTGCAGAAAATTATTTACAAAAGTAATATAAATACCAACAATGGAGAGTAGCCAAACATTTCTGTTTTGCAAAGAACTCATCTTAGAAGTTATGAGTCAGGATTTAAGATTATAAAAAGCTGTGACACAATACACTTAGAAGGATACAAGGTTAAGTTAACACTTATGACCAGGTCTAAAAAGGTAACTCATCATCAGTGCCAGTTTAAATACCCTAAGCCCCGCCCCCAGCTTCACCAGATGGACAGGTAGGAATCCATTTGAAGCAGAGGTGAGTCAAGGTCTGTAACCTTGCACAAAATGGTGGAAGAGACAAGAAACAACAAACCCAGCAATGAAAAATTATTGTGGATCTACAACAACTATAGGTGATAGAGTTAAGAACACGTCAATATTCAGTACACAATTGAAAATAAACAAGAAGTGTTTGCTAAAAAAAAATATTTTGCTTTGTGCTCCCGGATGCTGAATTTTAATGAGTGTGGACATTGATGATATGGAACAGGTGAGTAAACTATATGAAGTACTGAAGTAGTTGAGATGCTGTGTCAGCATGCGTAGGCTGCAAAGGAACAAGTAATAGGTTTATTCCATGCTGAAAAGAGAAGAAAGAAAACACAACGTTTCGGCCAGGGAGTCTTCTCCAGGTGTGAGGATCATGTGCCAAATCTTCTGCCAATAAGTAGTGTGACAAACCCTTGGGTCATAACGCGATCTTCTTCAAGTCCCTCTCTGTCATTGCTGAGCAGCTGCCCTGAGTTACCTGATTTAGAAACAAAGTCTCTCTGAGACTTTTCAAAACAAAACCTCCAAAGAATCACAAAAGCTCTCAACACTCAGGCTTTCCTTTCTCCGGTCAGTCCGTCTCCCTTCGGTGAGCGGGGTATACAGGGGTCAGGCCCCTCAGCCCCACCGCCGAGCTGCCGGCTTTATAACAGATACAGTTAGCTGACAAGGGGAATCAAAAGTCTTTCAGGAACTTGTTACCATGTTACCATGAAGAAACATGAGACGATGAACAATATAAAGACACAACAATATGAATATCAGAAACATCAAAAATTATGTCTGACCAAGGGAGGTTTGCTCTTATTTGGTGTAAATGAGTCAGAAACAAGATTCCAAACTGCAGATTTCAAACTTCCAAACAGGTTTTTGTATTATTAAAACATATATAATTTATTAAGCATTGAGCCACTGATATAAAGTAAGTCCTTAACCCACAGGCAATAAATGGGATAAAACCTTCTGCTAACTAAAGTTGTTTAAGATATCAGTAAAGCAGAAAAGGCCACTATGTGAAAACATTTGACTGGATTTAAGATTGAGAGAGATGGTAAGAGAATAAATCCAGACCACGACAGATATATGGCAGGTCAAATCAATTATTGTAAAACCTGTGAAGGTCTCAGAGTATGTTGATTAGGCCTGTCTATCATATAGTCTTTAGTGTAGCCTATATAAATTGACTAAACCACAAATGATCCATTGAACTGATTGAAAGCCATAAATTATGGAATAAATAAATTCAGTCTGTACCATGCAACCTCTTAATTATTTTTTACCTACACACATGATCCCATCTTACTTCTCTTTGGAAGAGCAAACTTATATATTTGTATATTAATTTTTAAACTGTAAAAACACCTCCCATCACAGTGATACTGGAATGCTTGAGTAAAACTGGAAAAAAAATCTGTAGGTTAGTACATACAGTACAATCTCATTTCTCTTAAACTATAGTGACAGGTTGGATTAAAAAATCAGCTGGAAAATAACAACCTATGACTGCTTCGCAGCAAGTGAGACGTATTTGTTTTCTGAAGGTCAGCAAGAGATATGATAAGTGATAGTGACATTCCATCTAGTCTCCACAGCTACCCAACATGAACTCCACAAGCCTTGAAAAAACAAAAATGAATATTTCCTCTTGGCACTTGTTGGTAAACTGCAGATGCAATTGCTTATTACAGACCTAATACCCACCTCAGGGTACATAAATAGGTCAAAGGCCATTTGTAGTACAAAGAAGTTATTTGCAAACAGAAATGAAATGCTTCATTGTTTTAAAGGCATTTCTTCCTCCTTTTGAAACTTTTTTCCTTTGTTTTTCATATCAAGCTAAATTTTTCTCATGGCTTTCTTACTTTCTGTGGGTTTACTGTACTTCTGTTTTCTAATGAAAGCAAACTCCCAGTGATACATACTAGTATGTAATCAAAAATGATTGAACATTTACCATTCTGGAAGACAGCGAGCTGACTTAAAACTTAACTGTTTTTAAAATATGTATATACAGCATGATAATATACATTTTAAGGCCTGTATCAGCACAACTTGGACAATATTACAATTCTTCTGGAGTACCAAAAGGGTATTTAAATCTTGGCTGAAACAAAGGCAAGCTAGTCTGACATTTTTAATAGAAAGAGTTTATAAGCTAAAAGTACCTCAGTCATTGGTTTCAACACAAGAGCATTGCATGGTAATTTGCACTTTAGCAGGCTGATTTGAGATAGATACTTTATTGATCCTGTGAGAGAAATTGTAGATGTAATCTAGTAATTGTAATAGTAATATAGATATTTGATACAGCAGGTTGAAATTCAAAACAGGATTTGTACAGTGCTCCATTTAGATCTGTGTTCTGTCCGTGAATAAATATCTCATCTCATCATGTTATTTATAGACCCATTTTGAAATACCATTCAATGGTGATTTAAAGCTTATTATGGGTTTGACTGAGTGTGAGATATGTCATCAACAGAATTTTTAATCATTTAAAATCAATTTGAATTCAATATTCCAAGTAGTCTATTTCCATTTATGCCACTGACATATATATATAATAAAATGAATACTACATTTATGATACTTGGGATAGATGCCCATTGCTGTAAATTAAAATTAATCTGTGACATTGCATATCAAGAACATACTGGTGTATGAAAAAATAAAAAGGAAAACAGATTTAAATATCATTTTGTAACAACAATAATGTTATTATATATTATTATAATACTATTTTATACAATCTAGTAATATTAGTTTTGATATGAAAGATAATATTAGATAAAAAAACAGAAAATGTGTACAAAAATATAGATCAAAGCATTAACATTTTCAGTATGAAGTGTAACACTTTGTCAGACATTACAAAGTTAGTTTAGGACACAACCTCCAAGAGATTTAACTACAGCCTAGAAGCACAACATAAATGTTTACACATATTCTTAACCCCATTTTGGCAATGTTGACTAGAGCTGAATGCTAAACACTGATCACCTGATGTGAATGTGAAATCGCATACCTGAGCTTAGTATGTGGGTATCCCAAAATAACAATGCTACTTAGTCAACATCTTATTTTCTCTCTGTTTTAAATGTCAATGTCATTATTAGTGTGTCCAATAAGCTACTGATATAAACCTTAGTGTATTTCTTTTTTGTTGTACATTATCCATTCATCCATTTTCTACCCATTTTATCTAATACAGGATTGCTTTTAAACTAGGGCTTCACCCAGCAAGAAACAGGTGGATGGGATGCCAATACATCATAGGACACACACAGACACAAACATACACAAATCTTTTGTGGGAAAATGTAAAGAAAAAGAGAAAATTAAGAGTAATGAAAAGAAGTTTACTCCTTGGCTTAGCAATACATGCAATAGATAAGCCACAACCACAACATATTTTTCTGCAATTATGAAACTTTTCTCTAAGTAGAATATTGATTGTAGGAACATTTGTGTCTAAAGTCAGTTAAGGAAATTAATACCTATACTGTCAGCGTATGCATAAAACATCAGCAAGAAGCTTTTAATAAGTCAGAAAATGCATATGTGAGTGTATCTTTACAGGCAGCAAAGGTAATAAGATTTTTTTTCAGAAATCTTTTATGAGCCATTGAGAAACTTGAAAGGTCTCTCTATGATCATTCGTCAAACTTACCATTATATGGCCAAAAGCACAGTAGTAACTACACTAGAGTCAAGAGCTTTAAAATGAAAAATGGGAAAAAACAGTTCATTCAAACTGTTCATAAGATTAATTCTTTCATCTTATACTTTGTATACTTTATAATACTTTTAATACTTAGTTAGATGTGGGAATTATTTATATGGCTCACAAAAGTCTTTCCTCAAGAGATTAATCATGCAATTGCAAGGAGAAATAAAGACTGGCCATATTCCCAATCTCTGTCTGCTTTAAAGTAATTATTTAAGCATATTCACATTGCTCAAAAATAATTGCCATGATAATTTATCGCCATCTATTGAGCATTCGTCATCTTCACTGGACATGCATACGGCTCTTTTAATATTCAATATGCAATGGATTATCATGTGTTGTTTCTACTAGAGGGAGTTTCTGTAACAAACTCAAGCTTTCATGATTCAAAGGTCATGTGTAGCATATCTTTCAATCAGTGAAGCATCCTTGTCAAGTCAGCCATAAGTAAAAGAAACACTACCTCCCTGCTCTTTCTTCTCTGTCCTTCACTCTTTGCATTTAAATATCATCTCTTTAATTGTGCTCCTCCTCCAGCACACCATGAAGCTCTTATGTTAGTACCTCGTTATGTGCCAACTTTGTCTTTTTGCGAATTCTTGTCTGGAATCGTCTGTTCTTTGGTTTCAGGCATGATATTTACACTATATTGAGTTTGAAAGTTCAGTATTAGTGTCAGCATAATAAGAAAGTCTTTGCTAATTACAGCAGCCTTCAGGGAGTGTTTATAGCCTCAAGAAGAGTATTTAATCAACTTGCACTTCCTTTGAGGGCTGTGTTGATGGCTTTTTTATCAAATTTATATTTTCATTTTCATCATAATGCTAGAAATTGAATCTTCTGTTTCTAGTGCCACCACGGAGTAATATTCTACTTATCAAATATAATCCAGAATACTATAATTTTAGAATAGGATTATGTAATATATATATGTATTCTAATTCTATGTTCTTTAGTCAGATTGGACCAAATTTGGTTCTTTATAAGATCAAACATTGAATGCTATTTCAAACAATTAAATATTAAGGTGGGATCTGAACACAAGAACAGATTGAGATTCTCTGCTATGCTTAAGGGGTACATTCCATTAAAAGTTGATCTGGTTTCAGTCATACCCTGAGAATTTTTGAGATTTTGGAAGCTGCTGAGAAAAGAGCACACCCAGCAGCTTAGGAGGATAACAGCTCTGATAACCAGATAGTCAGGCTTTATAAATGAGTAAAGTAACTATATGAAAAGAGGAATATCACCCAGTGCAGTTGCTAAAGATTATGTTCAATATTTTTTCTGTTCTCTATAAAATGCATTAGAGTTAAAAAAAAATACTGAACTAAGTGCAATTAATGGATTGCAGACCAATTAAGGAGACATATGCATTTTGTCAGTGTATGAGAAAACACAAGCTGAAACAAAGATAGAAAAGTAGTTAAAATCCAGTATAGGCCTCATTTTAGCAATGTGTTGCAGGTAAAGGTAAACAGCTATTCAGGTGGTGCTGATATTAATGTCATACTTGAGTCTAAGTTCTATAATAATATGTAGCTTCTTCAGACCATGTTCTGTGATATTCTGATCAGCAAATCAGGTAGACAATCACTTATTGGACAGAGCCCTTTCTCATCATGTTTGCTACTCCCACATTCCAATAACACCCTTTTTGATACCTGGTAGAAGCCTTTTAGTTGCTGTACTGTATAAGCCAAAAATTCCACTGTCTGTTGGACTTTGTGATCAGTTCATTCTGATCAGATCTGGAAAATTACCTTTCAGGGGTCGGAATAAGTAGAACTCAGATGGGTCACGATCTGGGCTGTAGTATGGTTCTTGTTGAAAGTTTGTCATTTCAAAGAGAAGTATAACAGGTGGCCATGCAGTCCAATAAGAGATGCCTGGCAAAATTGTTTTGCCTGTACTGTATATCTATATAGAATTTTGTGGCTGGATTTGCAACAGACACAAAAGGTGAATGTTTTTCCTGGCAGTTCAATGTCTCTTTGTTCAGTTCTTCTTAGCAAGATTCTCCATGCTACTATAAAACATGCAGCTGAAGCTATACAAGAAGAGTAGCTGAACACGCCACAGCTGTCTATCCTGGAGAAGATTCCAGTAGATGAGTCAAGTGCCAGGACTGTGTTAATGCCCAGAAAGGTCTCGCAAATAACTTCTGGATGTCAATTTAATGGTGCACCACCTTTCATACTGATACACAATTCTATTACTTGTATCTATTGTGCACTATTTCTGTGTTTTTGCTTGATATCTATGTTTAAAATAATCGATTAATACTTGAGCATTGCATTTCATTTGTGCATCACTACTGTAATGTTTAACTCTAACTTCAGCACATGTTCCATTAGCATTGGAAATAAATACCATTTCATGCCTGCAGAAAGTTCATCATCTTGGGAAAAGCAATTTCAAGTACATCTGTAATCTGTGGTAATTGCTTTTTCTTAATTGTGTACTGCATTTCCCACACATCCTTTGCTTCTAAAATAAACCTAGATTGGTGTGACCTTTTTCAAAGTGTATAGAAATTGAAATGACACATTTGAAAAAATATAATGAAGAAATTCAGCAGCTTAGTATATAAAAACAGTGCTGAATTCATGCAACCAGTTCTTTATTTTGATTTTTTTTTCTTTTTCCCTCTTGTTTTTTTACTGGAAAACAGTTGAGAATTAAATTAAGCATAATCTAATGCAAATTCCAGGAAGTGAAAACATGACTTTCTGGATACTCTGAGTCTACTGAATGTCAGCTCCTTTAGATTTCAGTGCCACTAATAGGCTATCATACACCAAACCACTCAGTTTCTGTGAACATTAGTATCAAATGAATAGATTAAATTTACAATTGTAATCTTTTTGTGATGTTAACAATAAATTATTTTGTTTCAATTACTGTAACAGGCCTTGAAATAAATGTATTTCCTAATAATGAAAGTGTTGAAGATTAACACCACTATACTCTAGTCCTGACTAAAATGTTTTTGCTGTTTTGAAATGCTGGAAATAACCATAATCATAGAGAAGCTGTCATTAAATGTGGATATATATGTGTTATTTAATAAAAGTCTGTTATCATTTCAATCACTATCAAAATTACTGTAACTGTAAAATCCCCAGGATACACCAAAAGAAAGGAAAAAACTTTAATCTCTAGGAGTTGTTAAAAAACAGATGACAGTCTTTCTAGCATCTTTGAAGAAAGAATAAAAAAACTAGTAAAACTGTCATATCCCCAATGGATTATGGTCAAGACAAAGCAAATAGCTTTTCTTTGACTTTACAAACTATCAATGGAGCTAATCTTACAAATACACTGACATGTAATTACAAGCAGGAAGAAGGTAGCTAACAACTAGATAGATCTGGCAGGCAGTAATCGTGAGCAGGTTTGAAGATGAGGAGAGGTAAATTGTTGTTCCCAGTCAATTTCAGAGAATGTCAGAGATGACAGCTATAGGGATGAGTAGACCTATTGGATCGAGACAAAGCGATGATCAGATTCTCTGGCTTTGGTTGAACTCCATATTCCAAGGTAAATAAAGAAGTGAACTTCTTCTGTTTCCTATTGAATGGCTTTCACATGGTTTGCAAACTAAGATTTCAGATAGTCTGAGTTGATGTGATGTATAACAAAATTTAATTTAAATTTAAAAGTCAAAGTACTTCTGTTGAAAGCATGTATGCCTACAAATGTCAGTGGAAGTGACCTGATCTGATACCAATGAAACTTCGGTTTCCCAGTCATCCAAAAACCAAAAAGGAATCCACTCTTGTAACAGCGGTAGAGAAAGACAGTTATTTAAAATACTGTTTAGAAATGCAGAGAGAACTTTATGAACAGAGACTTCCCAAAATGGTTCCATTTATAATATACCATGTGAAAACAGACTTCTCACCCTGTTGATCATCTCTCATGATCTACCTGAGGACAGAAATTCACTGAGGTTCCCAGCTTGAGAGTCCAATTCTGTAGTACAGCTAGAGTGCAGTCTGATTTAAGGCATTTTATGATCATGCCTGAAGGGATGAATAATACATAAAGAAAATTATATATTTGCCTTACAGTATTACAGACCAAAGCACAAATGAGATGTGGTTTATTTCAAAATGGCTGACAGTGTTATTTTTGGATCTGTCTTTCTATACTCTCACTTTTCATATGATTGCATAAGTAAAGAACTAGTGGGGTTTTGATACTACGTTTCTTTCAACTTTTAGATGATACTGATTCTATATTTTAAATGTAACATCAAAAGTGTGGGCTTTACAAGGGGATGTTGATCGGTAATTTGAAAAATTATGTTGAAAAAGTATTGTTGTTTGTTTTCTTCACCGGTGTAGTCTTCTACTATGAATTGAGTGCCTCCATAAATTGAATATTCCTGATGTTGATGATGTGTCTATAATCTTTATGGATTTTTTTATATGTTATAGGCTTTAGAGAATGGAAGACACACACTGTATGTCTTGATTTATACAAGCTATATACTGTATATATATTGGTCAACAGCCAGCAGACATCTTAAAAGTGGTTATACATGGTTATATATTGTTGGATATGCTATTTAAATTGTAGATTTTTGTTTTAATCAGCATCCCTACATTAGGAGACACTGCTTTTGGAGGTTATTTATCATACAGTATTATGATAAATAAGCATTAAACAAGTATTTAGTATACTGAAGTTCTCTATATAAAACCATTAAATGTACAGCTCTGCTTTGGTTATGGCTTTGCCACCACATGTTTATGATTATTTGTTATTCAACCTTAGTGCAATACTCAGCAAATTTGAAATTCTGCTTAGTTAATGGCCTCAATTTCTCCAAGTCGCCAGCTGCTCTCACCGTTGCTATGTGCTCTGTTCTGACTCCCTATTCACTAAATTTTTGGGGTGTCACAGTGGGACATGATCTGTGTTTTGCAAGTATATCCTGTTAAGCCTTTAAAGAGCATTTTGGACACTAAAATCTTAGTTTGAATAAACCAGAAGTGTTTTTTTCATTTGGCATAAACATAAGTTCCTCAGCATCACAGTGCTCATATGATACATTTCGTGGTTTAGCAGCATTGCTTCTTGCCTTACCACATTACACTCTGTGACTGTTGTTCTCTGTATTTGTTTTTGGATTTCAGTACTTTTTATGTATTGTATTTCTCCTTGATAGCTTAATCATACAGTCAAAAATGTATCCTAGATGTTAGTTGGTGCTATCATAATATAATGCACTTAGCCCTATTTTAAAGGATAGCTCAGCACAATTTAAGAAGTTACCTTTTCTGAAATGTCATCAATGCAAAACACGTGATCAATGAATGAATGCATCAAAAATACTGATACTGAATATTGACTAATCATATGATTATTCTAATTACAAAAATATTTGCACACACAAAATGCAAATAACCAGTATATTTACCCATATAACATAGGTAAAGTCCATTCCAGAGCCCCAGCATCTTATCAGTCCAGAGCTTATCCTGATTTCTGTTGCCTTAAGCAGACTAAAGATGCAGGTCCTTTGCAGGATTTGTCCCCCAGCAATACTGGTCTCTATTTATACAGTTGGGTGGACTTGAACAATCAGGGTGCCTCACTCAAGGCACAACAACAGTGTCTGCAGCAGGAACTTGAACCCACAGCTGTCAGTCATGTGTCCACAGGCTGAAGCATTAAGCAAGCCCTGTATGTTTTATATAGTGTAGATTACTGGGGCAAACTAAACATTCATCTGAGTAATGTGCTTTCATGTTAAAGAAAACATAAAAAAGCCTACAGACAATTCAAAAGCTCCTCGGGAAGAAGACCTGTAAACAATAAAGCTTTGTCCTTATTGAGATTCAGCTAGAAGAAAAATTAAAATATAAAAAACGTGCTTTGGAGTAAAGGCCGCTCAGTGTTAATTAAACAGGTTTTTATTTTATTTTTTGTTACAGACATAGTTATATATAGTTACATATATAAACAAATAATAATAAAATGTAGAAGTTTCCAATTACCTTATTTTGAAAGTATGCACAACTCTCATTTGATTACTTCATTGCTTGAAATATTTGATAGTTTGCAGTCATTAAGAGGAAATTGACTTGTTCTGCATGTAGCCAGGACTCTCTAGCATTCATTTTATAACAGATCACTAAAGAGTACTGTTTCATGCAAACAAGTTATGGTTATGGTTTTGGTTATGACAACAGATGTCATGCCAAGGCTGAAGAGTTCCAGTTCAATGGCAGTATTCTCAAAATCAAGCCTCCTATAAAGATTGGGCATGATCGATAGCTTTAAATCTTTCAGTGCACAGTTTAGTGTAATGTGAAAGAGTTAAGTAAAATAATCTCTATTTAATAGCACCCCACTCCAGAACATTGATCTCTTCCACCTCATGGGCAGTGCCGTCATCACTGGTCAATGCATTTTGTCTTTCACTCATTGTTGTTGAAAACATTACATTTCTGTATTTTTAAATATTGAAAATCAAAGTAAAATCCAAATAAAATATTTTTACATCCGATGATATTTCGAATCAACTTTCCTCCTTTCATTCATCACGTTACACAGGATCCTTTCGAAAAAGACCAGGCGTGCTTTTGTAATAACCTAGTCGCCCACCAGATGGAGCAGAATGACGGTGTTACTATCAGTGCTAAGATTACATTCATTTACCCAGGGCTTCAAATCCAGAAGAACTCTGTAAAAAATATCATTTAAAAAATACTAAATTGTGAAATCAAGGACAGGGTAGTTATCCAAAGAATGATGGACGGTGAGAAATTTGTTTGTCATCTGAAGATAAGGATAGTGAGGTTAAACTTAAGAATGTAGCTGCATCAATATGTGACATCTAAACACACAATGAAAACTTCATTTCATGCTGAAATGTAGAATGTAGAAAAAATGTCGAGCCTCATTCAGGTGTGTGACGCAATGAGGGAAAGAGCAGGAACACAAGAACAAAGACCGAGAAAGCGAGAGCAGGCAGTTGCATCAGACCTCAGTAGTGTAGCAAGGCTGGGCCTGGTCACTCATAAGAAAAACAATAATTAAAAAGCAGTCCCTGACATGTTTAGGAATTGAAATAAGTTAAGGATTTTGAATTAAACTCATAATTTGGTTCATTTTTGGGCAGTGTGGTAGCACAGCTTCACAGCTCTGGAGCTCCGGGTTAATTTCCGGACATGGTATGTTATCAGCATGGAGCCTGTACAGTATGTCTCCCCATGTTCCCAGAGGTACTTTTCTTTCTAGACCAGAATTTCCAAACCACAGTCCCAGTCTGGTCATAACAAAACCCTTGTCACACTATCACCCCAGTGTTCTGGCTATATCTTCTTAGGCTTGCTCAATCAGGCCTTCTTAAAGTTCCCCTGAATTCAAAAAGTGAAATATTTTCTCCATTTTCTACCTGATCTGCTGTGTAGTTGGTTGATGCATATAACACAGGTGTATGCTGAATGTCAGTGGTGGATAAAATGGTTTCTCTCCTGTGTGTAAACCATTATGCCTTCCTGTAAGATGAAAACTGCTGTAGGAATGTAAGGATTTGCTATTTTTATTTATACTAAATATTGGATAATTAAGAAAGTTAAGTCTTTCTTAAAAGTATTGTGTTCTTGTTTTATATTTTTGTTGTAGGCTTTTATTTTGATTTGGTATCTTTAACTTTGGGGTCAGTTCACCACAATTTAAAAGCTTAGAAAGTGTATGCACCATTTTATTCCACCAGAGGTCACACTGCTCCCCTTTCCAGTCTTTTTGGAGTTAAAAGCAAAAGTGTTATACAGTACATCTAAACTTTATAATTACTTTTATTCCCTGAACATCATGTACAGTACAATACTGGTGATACATTGTTATTAATTCCTTGCACCTTTGAAATTCCATTCCTTTTAATTCCTGATTTCATGTATGTTTTGAACCTAATGTATTTTAACTGAAACCAAGATAGTAATAGGCTTTGTCTTGCACTACTGCTTCATAACCTGATGTCATCTGATCTCAGAAACAAAGAAAACTAAGCTGATCAGTACTGGCATGGGAGACCTGTAAGGAAAAGCAGATTGCTGTACGAAGTGGTGCTAGTGGACCAGCAGGTGGCGATCTTCTGCACCAGAATTTCCAGACCTATGGCCCGGTATGGTGACTGGAGGCACTATGCTATGGAAGCTGCAATCCTCCAGATGAGACATTAAACTTATTTTTCTGACTAAGTATTAAAGATTTAATGGCAAAATTTGTAAGCGAAGAGTGGTTAACTGCTGATGTCCTGGATAAATTTTACTCCAGACATATAAAAAAAATTGATTAATTACAGTTCCTCTATAATTGAACTGGTTAAAATAATTTCTGACTGCTGCACGTGATTCTGCACATGGGGCTGCTAGCTCATATTGACAGCTGTGGGTCACCTAGCTGGGTGTTTCAATTCAGTAGTTTATAAAGTGGGTCCCCTCCTCAATGTCAAGCACACTGGGATCCCTTGGGATGAAGTGCTTTAGACAAAAGGAAGGAATTTGTCATCTAGAGCACCTAACTACATTTACCTTAAATACACCTTTATGTAGTTTTCTTTGTACAGTATGTGTCTGTATGCCTGTTGAAATGTATATACTGTGCAATTTTTGCATATTTCCCATTTTGTTGTTATGCATGTTTCTGCTTAGTTTGAATGTAGTACTTGACATAACTGATGTCTCGATATTCCTTTTCCAGACTCCTGCTTAGGTAGCTATTGAAATACTTCGACAAAAGAGGACAGTGAAGTCCACCGAATGGAAAATCAAATCTCATCTCAGCGAGAGCAGAGAGAGAGAGTCCCAGCAGCATGGCAATAAATTCATTCTCTCTTCCCTTTCATCTCACTGAAATAATAATAATAAGCTTTATTCCGTCTTTTTATTTCACAGCAATATCCCCACTTTCTACTCATGCACAGCAGACAATTGAACTTCAGCTCTTAGAAGGTGACTACAAGATATATACTTCAAGGGACCATAAGTAGTCTGTAAGTCTTGGCCCTGTGTTTAGCTGATATCCCTGCATGACAAATATTATATATGAAACCAGGACATTGCTAACTAACACATGAGTATGGATGCTAAACACTACTAAAATATGCATGTAAGGAAACCAATGCTGGCATGTTTGGCCTCTGCCACATGAGGCATTTTGTTTTCTCTTGGCTTCTTTCAACCTTTTTGAAAGGTAACATTAAAATCTGGAATTGTCTGTTGCTTGGCCAAAATCAAATCTTCCAGCTCCACTGTGATGCAGAGGAGGCATTGTTGACTGAGTAGAACTGTCATCTCTTCCTGTCAGCCTGCCTCTCGTGTGCTGATGTGTGGAGTAATATCATCACAGAAAAAAATTAGATCAAAGACTAGTTTACTGACTCACTGTTCAGCCTGTTACATGGTCTCACACTCAATTTGCAGAGCGCTGTGGACATACTGTAAAGACTAATATTTTAGGTTTCCGATCACCTGTCTACCACAGTTTTGTGAGTGTTTTGTGAGTTCCAAAACAAAATAAAACACAATCTTGTTACAGGAAAAAAAATCACTTTCTGTAAAAATGAAAAGCTTTCCTAACATTTACAAAATCTATTTACCAGCTGCAGCTGCCTTTATACAAAGCAATCTTCATAACATTACTAATTTAGTAATAATAAGCACCTCAAAGCCCTTTAGGTGTAAAGAAATTGTACAGCAGTAGAGATTAACATTCTTTTCTGTTAATCTTTAACAATGCCACAGTCTGTTGACATAAGAAATGTAATGCAATACAAGGGGAAAATATGTAAAAAAACACTAATCATTTTAGTTTGTTAGTTCATTCAAATTAAATAAGGACCCCATTCTCAGCGTTAGTCCTTCATCATTTAAGGGAAACTTTAATTTGATTTTATAGTAAAATACAAGGAATAAACACATACTTGATAATTCATGTTTTTGTCTTTCAATAGAATATAATTATGTACATTGTTACTAATACAGTATTAACAACTATCTGATCTGTGAATGTTTTTTCAAGATAAATGCGAAGCTTAAAAAATCTTGTTTTCTACACGAAGAACATTCCAATGAACCTTTATAAGGATTTGATTGTGTATTAATATAGCAGGAAGTGCTCGAAAACTTTGTAAACTTTTTGAAACTTTCTCACTGATGAAAGTCTTGTGATTTTTGGTATCTTAACGTCTAAAAAACAAAGTTGAGAACTTAGTTGGTGGATTAGTCACAAGACATGACAATAATTAGCTCTGTTCAAGAAATGAACCATCGGGTTTGTTTGCCCCAGGCATAATAAAATAGATGACCAAAGTTACTTTATACTTTAAAGCAAAAGTATATAAGCTTAAAGTACTGTCAAAGTTAAGTACTTTGATAAGGCATTCTTGTAATACTTGAAAAATAGTACTGCTATACAGCTGTGGAATATTTCATGTTTTAAATGTAGTTACAATTTATCACATTGTTTTGTTACACGTAAGTTAATGTTAAACTGATTTACAATGACATATAAAAGTAATAGTTATAATGGTTACTTACTGCTGTTGAGTGATATTTTATTATATATAGTGTAATAATATAAATCCCTACTGTGACAGACTGGCATCCTGTCCAGGGTGTATCCTGCCCTGTGACCCTGAATTGGGAGAAAAGGTAAAATGATATGATAATGCAAGTAATAAAAATAAAATAAAAAAACTCACCATACATCACTTTGCATTACTGTGCAATATATTCTGTACCATTGCATTGGAAAGTGGACTCTATATCAAGCTCACTTAAAACAGAGTTTTGACCACATAAAAGTCAATAAAAATAAGTAGGCTAAAACAGACAGGCATTTGATGAGTTAATTAATTGAAAATAACAAATAATAATACAGTACAGTATATTGTGAACTTAATATGCCACTGCAAAATAATTTACTTCTAAATAACATTTTGTGTACTTTATCTTCCAGCTTTAACAATAGGAAGATGAGAACACTTGTCCAATTCAAGATATTTATTTCTTTATGTTACTGAATGATAGAATTGTCCAAAAGACATCAGAAGTGGTAGTATTATTCAACTCTATGATACAAAGTGAGTCTGAAATAAATGTTATCATTACGGAATTATATGCAAACTCATTTGATTTTGTGCTAGATCAGAGATTCACTTTTAACATTAAAATGTTCTGTTAAGTGTAATTAGAAAAATGCACCTCAGCAATGTTTGCCTTTTTTCATTTGGATATTTAAAACATGTCTCTAAAGTGTGGATTGGGATAACTGTCACACAGCCCCCAGCATTCACAACTCCACTGGAATCAGGCCTCAAAAACAAATTCACCCTTCAGCTATGTTTTGGTTGCGTTGAATTAACAAGGAAGCATGATCCCCTTCTTTCTTATTCTCTCCTGAAAGGGGAGCATTGTGACTATTTCAGAGGACTAAGAAGAGCAATAAAAAAACTTCGGACAGCAGCCTTTTTAAAGCAAGAGTCACTTTTGCCAGCTAGACACTAATGAAGGCTCAAGATTAAACGAGTTTCAGATGTTTTACTGACTTCCTGGGCAGAGAAAGTGTGTATCTGAATCAGACACCATTTCCACCTTTATGTTAAAAACTGGATAAATCTTCCTAATAGATGTTCTTAGATTTTTTTTTCTACATTTGAGGTAAGTCTTCTTCATTATTATGAAATAAAGACAGAACTAGACCAACAACAGCTTATACATACTTTGTCAGATATTTCCCCCTTCAGATTTGCTACATTCTGTTTTCTAAAACTAAATGTTAAAAAAAATCATTATTAAAAATGGATTGTAAACTGGAGTTTGAATCGGATATATTAATTGCACGTTACCTTGCTTCCCTGCCTAGCAGTGAAATCATGTTATCATTGTGATCACTTACTGATGCCATCTTGATGAAAATCACAACACGGGAGCCTTTTCATTTACAAGAAATTACTGCTATTAGTATTGTGACTACTCTAATTTTACCTTTGAACTGACTATTACACCATTTGTATTTCAAATTAATGGTACTGCAACTGTTGACCGTAGCATGGAGTTCACATCAAGCAATACAATTGGACACACTGACAAAGAGTTGAATACAGACGTGGGGGACTTCAAATCTTCTGAAAAAGGTAAGAAATAAATCTGAAAGCATTTCAAGAACCAATGCGGAAAATATCTGTTTCAGTCTACACAACAACGCAGCACCACCACAAACCTTGTACTTTAAAGCATATATGATTCTACATCCAAAAGATCTATATATAAACATAATGCTCTTCAGTGGTCTTTATTTTAAAGATGGCTTAACCTTGAACTGTATATCGTAGTGCACTACACATATGCAATGCATATACCCCAGATCAAATTGAGATTAGTCATTTTCCACTACAATGACTACCCTCTATTATTCAGGAAATTATGTTCTGCCTTACAGCCTTAAACCTCTGCATAAATAACACAGATCCATAGAAGCTTCTGGCCCCCATAGAATACTCAAATTCATTTCAAATGTAGAAATTCCCATAGATACCAAGACCTTTCAAATTGAATCAGATGTGTAATTAAATGAGATGGAATATTTAAAATGACATTTATGTACCTCTTTTAGCAATACAAAAACTGAAAATGCATTACTTTATGGTCTTTCAAGGCTTAATGCTCAAATATTTCAATGATTAGGCTAATTTGGTTCAGCTTCTAATTAGGAAATGGTGCCCTTAATGTCTTTTCTTGTCATGGTGCAACAAACAGTAATTGTAGCTTGACTGAGTTATCACAAAAGGTCTTTTTTATCCCCTTTTCTCTTTCCAAATACTGAGTTACCCTGAAGACCTGCAAGCGAGCCAGATTACAGTACGAATTATCCCAGTAAATGAAGGTCCACATCTGACCACGTCCAATGTGTTTTATTAGTTGAGCACCACATAATGATTCTGTCACAAGTAAACAGTTTCTGATTTGTGGTGCATCTGTCAATGCAAATTTTGTTCATTACCTTCAGTTAATATTAATATACACATAGAATATTACATAGAATGTACAGAAACATACCTTTACGATGTACAGACTACATTTATTATTTAAGAGGCCAAGTGCATTGTGCAACAAAAGCGTTCCTGAATTGTTTACAATTTAAAAAAAAAGTTTTTTCAAACTTTAAGACCAGAAAACTGGTAAAAATGGTGAGGACATTAAACAGAATACAGAGCTTGAAGATGATATGTAGGACATGTGTATTTATAAATAATAAATTGTATTCTGTAATTGACTGTGCTGCTGTAGTTGATGTAAATGATTGCCACAGAAATACCTATGAAGATAAAGCTCTTGCGAGCTTTGTAAAACCAGCAGATTGTCATATATCATCTCATCAGCAGGTGGCAGTGTTTTTAAATATTCTTACAATTAACTTTCAAAGTACACTGTAACTAATCAGACAAGTGGAGTGAAAATAAATTCTCATTCACAGTAACCACCTTGAGAAGCTGTACCCATTTGTAAAACAGAGCATTTACTGGGATAACAAGTACAAGGTTCAGGTACTGTGATATGATGGGGTCACAGAAACTTCAGGGAAGGAGGCTACAGCAGTGTCCTGAACACATGGCCTTCTAGTCTGGATTCTACCCCTAACCATTATTCCACACTGCTGCCACAAATATATTGACCTTAACAGGAAAAAAAATCATTCAACACCCGAGAGTACCTAAATTCCTTTAGCTCTCACGATACAATTTGTTGGTTCTTTTTTTGTCTTTTTATTGTTTATTATTTCTCATAAGAGGAACTGTTTTACAATTACACCAGAGTGGTTTTTAGAAGTAGAAGGGGCCGTGTATTCATATCTGTTCCAGCGTGGGCTTTGATTAAAAGAACCTTTTAATCATCAAATGGCATGAATATACAGAGACGTCATATTTAATACCGGCATCCTATTTGATTGATGAGAATTCAGCTCACTGCCCCTTTTCTGATTGATTCTTCTGAGTGTGTTTTACACCCACATGCTCTACACATAAACACTTGTGTTTGCACGCAAATATATGTTGTCCTCTTAGATGAATCACTGCGAGAAACCCGAGCCTGATTTAGCCTGAATCGATTCTGAGGAGAAATGGCTGCGTCCGTTTACTTCAGCTGATGAATCATGCATTTGCTGACAGGGTTCAGGTACTAGTGCAGCTACAAAATGGAAAGAGAAAAGGCACGTGGTGAGTCGTTCAGAAGTTGCAGGGACACTACAAAAAGGAAGATCAAAACAGCACCGGGGAATGGTGGTGACGATGTGCTGCACGTACTGTCCGTGTGGTTGAGTGATCCGCAGTCGAAGTGCATTATAAAAAAAAAGCACACTGTATGCCTCTTGACAGGCCTGTTAGATGACGAGAGCACTGCTGATGAGACGCAGATTGAGACGGCAGTACACAGATCAGTGAGGGACCCCCAGCAGGCTGGCATCACAGTAAGGGTCTTCAAAGCAGAGCTGATTGACCTCAGCCCCCAGATTCCAGTCTGAAGCCTTAGCTCCCTTTTTCCATATCGCTCACTAGGCAGTCAGTACTTTTCTCCCTTCTACCCATCATACAGTTGGCTGTCTAATACGTATATAGAATTTTATTTTGGAATTGTTTTGTTATTTTGGTCTTATTTTCTTCTGGGGGAAAGGGGTACCTTGTGTATATTGTCAGCCACTGAGGTGTGTTGCGAGGAGTAAAAACACGATTTGAACTCGTCGTCGATCTGTTATGACCTAACAAATGTCTAAGTACAAGAGGATGCCTTGCTAAATCGGCGAAGGGCTCGCGTCATGAAGTGAGTTTTTGAGTGTGCGTGTGACAGAACAATCAGGAGAAACGTTCAAAACTGTGCCGCTCTCTGAAAAGGTGTTTAGCTTGCAGCGATGCAGGCACTGCAGTGTTTAAGTAAGTCACTAGGCCTGAATGCTTCAGAGATAAGCTGGGAGCTGGGGGTGGGAATGGGAAGTGTGCATCTGTGAGGAGAAACAGTCAAGAGTGTTTTCTGTTCAGTACCAGTAAGATAAAGAAGAAATCAATAGGCTGTGAGTCTTCATCCTCTCTTCTGTACTGCTTCAATGCAAAGAAAGCAATTGTGTTGGGTACAGCTAAGAGATTAAGTGGATGATGAAGTAAATGTGTAGAACTGTAACATTATGAGAGACAGTGTTAGAAAAATTGAGAAGATCTGGCTCTGTAGGGATAAAGTTTCAGTTCTCTCAATGTGACAGTAACAGGAGTCTGACAGCCTTAGGCTGTTGATTTGACAGATTTGTTCCATTCTGATCACTTCTGTTTTGTTTCAGAATTATTCAATGTGCTAACCCCAATGTAGTTGCATTCAGTACAATATTTTAAAGCCAAATTTCTGAGCAATACATTAAATTGCAGTGTTCCTCCATCATTGGAATCAAAGGAAATTGAAATGGAATGTTATTACACACTGAGGGGCATTAAAAATGCAACAGAGAAGTATTGGACCTAATAACATTTGTTGTGATTTTAATGCCTCTTAGTATTTTATTCCGGTTATAAATAAAACACCAAATCTTCCTCAGGCACATAGAGTGTTAAATATGTTTACTATTCAGATTGTTTTTGTGCATACCTCATCTCCCTCTTATCTAAAGAAGTTGTGTTTTTGTTATCTGGTCAGTATGAATTAATGTTTAATTACCACAGCACTGTGTCAATACTAAAGTAGAAAATTAAAGAACTGAGGTGTAAAATGACTCTGTCTCATGTCTGTTGGAAATATGTATTTGATTGTAGCACATTCATTAAGGAGAATTAATTTGATGACTTGTCACATTAGAATGCTACTGTAACGAACGGGTGATGGACATAAATTTCAATCTGTCCAATTTCAGGAATTTTAACTTCACAGAACAAGTTGTTTATTTCAGAGATGGAATCATTGAAAATATAGATTTGGGTTTGAATTGGACTGCATGCTTTAACGCAGAGACAGATTGTAAGCTGTGATTTTATTAAATCCTTCATTAGGATTCATCAGTAAGATTGGATCAGAAAAAGGTCACCGTAGCAATGCATTTTCTCTGCTTTGAGAATTTCTAACAGCATCTCTGAAACAAATTTGCTGTGAAAATGGAAAAATGATCATTATAGGCTGGTGCAGAAGCACAAGGTGAACCTGACATTATCTCCATGGTGCCGAGGGGATGAAGTTGCCACAAATCATTTGTATACTCTCATTTTGTCTTGTGTGTTTTTATGTTCACGGCTTAAAGCAAAGACGATTTTCAAGGAGAAAAACAAAGAATTTTCCTCCAAAGAAGAAGTGTTACCTGGAAATTGCTCCTTGTATAGCATTCAGGCTTTGAGAGAAAGGTGTCATTTTATGCAGCAAACACTATATATGGTAATAGTAATCTTCTTTTTAATCTGGGCATTTCAAAAAGACACTATGCTGTCTCCATATATTGCTCTCATTCAGCTCCTGACAGCCTATAGCAGCGATCACATTCAGATCTTTCCCTGCTAAATAAGTAAATACTTTTACATCCTTTTATAAGTGGTCTTCAAAAATTAATAGCAAGTCTTGCGATTTAACCCAAAATATTAATAATGATACAGAAATGTACAATGTCTACACACCCAAAAGTATGGGAAAATACCTGTGCCTCACAATTAAAATATTCTGAAAATGGCATACGGTCTGTAGGAAAGGACAGTAAAATATTACAAATTCAGTGAAAGCATAGAAACCAGGCTGCATTACAGTTAACATTTTTCTGGGGTTCAGAGGTTTCAATCAAGTCTGCTATATGCATTTTGTAAAGCATTTAAAGGCAAATGCATGTTCATTGTGTATTCCATTGTGGCTGTCACTATTATTCTTCACATGCACACGTTTAATCAAATTTGGATGAGTGGCTCTGAAGATACATCCTTCATTAACCCAACCAATTGGAGGGCACGTCTCAAGCATAAGTAGATAACAATGACCTAGATTCTGTTGCCCCCAGGAAATAGTGTTAAGTCCATGCCGTGCATAGGTTTCAGTGTGATGGACATTATTCTACAGATAAAGCAGAAGTTTGTGGTGTATTTCCAAAATAAAAATAAGTTAGGTAGCTAAATAGTGAATCCAAACATTTTCATTTAACAAATCACTTAAGTATTTACATTTCATATATTGTATACAGTAAATCTGAATTTATTTAACTAAAAAATAGTTCAGACACATGCTTGTCAATTTCTGAGCTAATTCCAGCACTATTCAAAATAGTTGAGCACAGACCCCCTTATTTTTAACTACAGTAATAAAATCTCCATCCTGGAGCATACACTGAAAAAGTTGCTTGATCAGAGCTACAACTTTGGGAAATAAAGGGTTAATACGAAGTTAATAAAAAGTTAAATGACAGCTCACAGCCTCCCCATCATAAGAAAACAGTGGCTTGATGCCAACCCAAAGCCCCATGGAACCGTATCATTGAAGCCTTCACGTGGAAATGGTCCAAGATACGCTAAGATACAAGAACTTTGTGTCCCATAGGTTGTTACAGAAAGTTTAGGTTGTTCCACTAAACTCTGCCTAATGAAATCCTGGTGACAGTGTCTTCTTCACAATTTCTTGCTGTTCAGACGTGCTGTATTAAATTTTCCCTTACTATAAAAAGGAATAGAATGACTTTCCATTCATTTGCTCCTTTTTCAATACACTACTCAAAATAGAAACCTTTTCCCTTTGCTCAAAATAGAATCCTTATTACTTATACTGAAATGAATCCTGGATTCTTTTTTTCAGATGGATATGTTCTACAATTCCTATTGCTCATTGTATCATTATAGTAGCTGTAGTAGCAGACCTAGCAGTACTCATAGTTATAGCAGCAGATTTATTTTCACTCTTCATTCATTAACCTTTTTTTCTCTGACTCTGTCAAAGGCTGTGTTAGTGAATCAGAATGAAAACAGCTATAAGAATAAGTGAGTCCTGTCCACTTTTTTCAAGCGGTGGGACATTTCTGAAAGACATACTGAAGGAACAGTAAAGTATTTGTTCTTCTTCCCCCTACAGATGTGCGAAAGTTATCTTCCTGTGTTGAGAGCTAAGCAAAGTGTAGTTTTTCAATCCAACGGTTTGCTGCTTGTTTTCTGACTAGCCAAGAGCACAAAGAGCAGTGAGAAGACTAGAGACTTGTAAAGAGACATGCTCTCCTTGGATAAATACTTCTGTGTTATAAACTTAGAAGGTTGGTAACAGTATATCCCTTAAGCACTCTTCCCTTTTTCAATGTCAGTTTCCTTTGCACTTGTTTGACAAATCTCATAAATCATTCTTTATACTATGTAGTAAACAAACTACAACAAAGCCCTACAGTGATAATTGAATGCTCTTTATCTACAGAATGTTCCTGATGTATATAAACCTTTAATCATTGAACAAGCAAAATTGCACCAAAAATATTGATTACTGAGCTGACGAAGTATTTCCTCTTTTTCCACTTGTTCCGTTGTTTTTGTCATAATTGGTGATTTTAGTCACTATGTGTATTATTGATTATTGTTATTTTAGTTTTTAAATAAAAAACCATTTAGTACTATTGGTACTTTGAAGAGGATTTTGAAATGCCTAAAGAGCCAAATTTCAATAAGGTGTCTTGGTGAAGGATCATCTGAAATATTGATCTAACCCTAATTTAAGGATTCTTAAAGGCTTTATATCATTAACAATAAATGAAGATGTAATCCTGAGGGCATTAAATGACCACCCAAATTATGTTTCTGTAGTGTGTAACACTTTCTATTATTTTTTCCTTTCCTAACACTTTATTGTGAAAACCTTAATAAATCAGATCCCATCTTTTTGCATTGTGGTGCAATTTATCATAATGAAATATTGCCAGAAAGAAATAATTCATTAGCTGGGCAAATGTATGTGTGATAAACTAACACTGGCACAGGACAAAGAAAGGACTCTGGATATTACCATGCAAATAGCCTTGCACCCGTCTACTGCAGCATGACAAAGAACACTTGGGAATACTGTAATTTAAAACAGTGGGATATAAAACATATTTGTTTTTTTGTCTGTTCAGTTCCTTATTCAGAAAATATTTCAACTGCCTTTTATCTTTTTCAGGAAAGCATTCAGTCACTGACATTTGGCATTTAGTATTACGGGATCTGTGCTGTAGTATTAAAAATGAATTGAAAAATACAATCTATTGTTTACCAATATATAATTTTTCCAGCCCATAAGGGAACATTTCATCTGTTTTGTCATCTACATGCCTGATAGATGAGAAATATACTACAGTGCCCTATTGTAAGGTTCTTTCAAGTAGATTTGTAGCTCTTGATATGTGTATTTTTGCAGCGGAACATTTTTGAAGACCCCTAGTTAAAACGCTGACCCACTCTGCTTATTTTTTCTTTCTCTTTTTTCCCTAGTGTGCTTTTAAATTCCACGGATGATTCAATAGGCTTATTGGAACAATCAGGCCTCTGAAACGAGGAGTGCATGAAACAAAGGGAGCAAAATTATCACATCCTATCTAAAACAGCAGCCAGGACTCCAAAAGCTTTATTAGATGAGTTCTGAAGAAATGAGTTTGTTGCAAATTACTATTCTACCTCTACATTTGTGCATTCAGCTTGCTCCATCTGGTGTATAGGGGAACAAGCAGACACTTTACATTATATCTGAGATGTCCTTCATTATGAGCAATGTTTTAAATACTCTTCCTCTCTTTGTGCACATTAATTGCATCCTTGATGTGAAATTCAGATCTAATTTAATTACAAGCCAGCATGGGAGTACTTATTATTATGATTTCAAGTGTTTTTTTTTTATAATAGATGTATGTATCCATGTAAATACACATTACCGGCCTAACAATGTTGATGCAAGTCATTTAGCGGTAAGTCACAAAGTTGTTTTTTTTGCTAGAGGTCAAATTACTTTTCCATTATTTAAGCTTTTAAATATTGTCTAAATTGGAATTTATCTGCTGCTAAGACAGAAAAAAACTTAGGTGAATTCATCCATAGAGCTATGTTAAATTTGTTTTATCTATCCTTGGTTTTCTTTCCATGTTCACAGGAACTATTTCTTAGTAGATTCTGATTTTATCAGAAAAGACTCAAGTTTAGTTCAACAATGACTTATGAAAATTTTAATTCTGCCGGTATTGCTCTGACAATCATAACAATTCTCATGAATTAATTGTCACCTACATTTAATTAAATGTCCTGAACACAATGAGGCCATTTTATTCTAAAATGTTTACTTTTCAACACAAATCTCTGGTTTGCGCCTTGTTAAACGGCATCGTTTCTTTTCATGCAGAGCAGTCAAAATTTGCAGGGCGGGTACAGTACATACTGTATACTCTGATGAATGGCTCAAGGCAGAGTAAAGAGAAGCAATCTGACAGTGGGTATTGCTTATATACAAAGAATAAATGACCAAATGAAGTAAGGGAAAAGTTCTGTTTCTTTTATTAACTTGTGAAGTGAATCTATCTGAAAAGTATTTCCCTAGCTCTGGTTTCACTGACACACCATATGGTGTCAAGCTAATCTTGTTCTTCCTGCTGATTCGGGGGGGAACTTCTTTAATTAGATCAGATTAGGAGGAGCCTGGGGGTTCAGTGGACACAACCTTCTGGATGCTAATGCTAGTAGCATGGACTTTGCATTTATTCGATCTGTGGCTATGTATTGGTCTCCCAGGACTTCCTGGGATAGATTGCATGTGACTGTGAAAGTAATGAGAAGTGAGTTTAATGATGAGGCTTGGGTCTGTTTTGAACAGAATGGCGGAGTGCACCTGCTGTCTTCACAAGACGCAATATAATGCACAAGGGCTCGAAGGACCTGTAAATTTTCCTAATTAAATTGTGGATATATGTTTTAATACTTTTGATGCGCTGAATAATTCCACGGTTTAGCTGATAGTAATTTTAATGAATGCAAAGAATGTTTCAACTCAGAAGGCATGTGCCTGTTCATTGAACTTGCTAGACCATTTGTTAGAATCTAGCCCTTGTTTTTGAATTAATATTGCAGGAGCACAGAAAGTTTGACAGCCGACAAAGGAGTGCCTACCGCTCTCTGCTTTAAAAATACAAAGCAAGCTAGTAGTGTTTCACACAATCTATAAAACGAAACTTTAACACTGAACAATAACTTTAAGACAACCCATTCAAGAAATGGATCTATAAGCCATCTTTTGTGAGCTTATTACAGAATGTAAAGAGTTGCTGCAGGCAAAGGTTTGCTTTCACACTGGAGAGTTTTATGTCTTTTTGCTCGAGGTTATTTTTGTAGTGATATGTGTAATGAATGTACATGTAAGGATATTAGTGCATGTGCACAGGAACAAGGAAGTGTATATAAGCTGTGCAAGTAACACAATATGGTGTGTAAGTCTTTTCCCTTTATTATTATTCCCTTTCAAATCTTGTGGATTGTTAATGAATCAAACCCAGAATAAAAAAAAAAATAGCTGTTGCAATGCAGTTTTTATTTGTGGGCATAGACTTTTAGAAAAAAATATGCATGTAATTTTGAACAGGTGTTATACATACAGTAAAAAAAAAAACTACAAAGTGCTCTTACATTCTAATGAAAGCTTTGGTTCTAAAACTGTGCTGGGCAGCTGCACAGTCCTGTTATGAAAGAAACAGCATGAGAGTGCATTTTCTGAGCTCTACTTGGCCAGCAGCAATGGTACCTAACTGTGAAGAGATCCTGGGTACTCTTTTTGCCTTATAAAATATAGAACAAAAACACAAAAGTATGTACTATTCATAATTTTCCGCATTTCAGGTGGCCTCAAAGGTTTCAAAACTGGCTTTTTTAAAATTGTTGCACCTTTCTTTTTATTTTATTAGATATCTCTTATTGTTAAGAATTCTTTCACACATACATGTACCATGTATTGTGGCTGTGTGAGTGTTTCTCAAGTCATCAAATTAATTCTCCTTAATGCTTTTGTGGGAATGGATTATTGTCAATGCAGAGACGAAATCTGGAAAAAATGTTTCTGTAAAGAGTGTAACTTCTGACAAGCATATAATATAGTGATATATACATAATATAAATGACTTTTTTAAAAACAAGAGACATCTCCTTTTAAATCTGAAAATTAATAAGAAGGTTTATTGTATGGAGTTTCCAACCTAAAGGAAGAGAATTTATTGCAATTAAGACCCTTATGGTTGGTCTAAATGTAATGAACGTTATCCAGCTTTCCTAGTATAGTTATTATATTCTGGTAGTCTTTTTTATTGCTGGTACTGCAAGTTAATAGATTACATTGTATTCCTTCTCTAGGCTTTTTATCTCTTCTCTCCATTCTTGAGCAGGTGTCATTAGAAAGTGGTCTCCTAATTAGAAAATCCCATTGTTATTAACTTTTTGTGTTGGCCTTTGCTGGCAAGAGGGGCTTTTTTTGGTTCTAATAGGTTTACCTCAGTGCTGTGGGTTATCTGCACACATCATTTGTTTGTACTTGAAAAGAAGCTGTATCTTATCATTTAAATTCCATCCTTCTGGCTTAGGAAGGTGAGTTATAACCCATGTTTATTGATAGGATCTAAGTCCCTCTGGTGTCAAAAGTAACGTTGCTGCTGTTCGAGACATTTTTTACAAAAAAATCTAAATGAAGACTTGTATAGAGGAAGAAAAGGACAATTGTAGGGTAAGATTTCTAAGGAAAAGGTTTGGAGTTGCATTGTGTGATTATACAGAGAGTTGCACTTATACCTTTAATACTTCATCTTCAAATGCTATCCAAGTTGAGTGCAATCCACATGTCATTGCTGAGCTTCTTGGGCCTTTAACTACGTTATCAATGCTATTGTGCTTCTTTTCTTCTTTTTCAAAAAAGTCTTTTGTGGTCTTGTACTGCTTCTGTGACAGAAATTCTTGTACATCACTTGTAATTAATCTATTTCTTCATAAAGGAATTAAAAGACAGTTAGAATTTAATCAGTGAAAAAAGGAGAAAGATTGATGAGACAAAGTTTCCATTTAAATCTTGGTCTGATCCGTTTGAAAGAAATGGAAAAAAAAATGTTTTGGGGCAACAGTTCCTGATTTACAGGCAAAAGAAGGAAATAAAATTTAAAATAGTTCTGCCGTCTGCCTAAAAAAAAAGTTTTAATTTGAAAATTGAAGGATTGAGTAGATTTATACCTTTCAAGGATAAACTAGAGGAACTCTTTAGATAAGACATTGCAAATCCCATTTGTGAATGTTTTAGAAATGGAATAGATGATAGTGTTAATAGAGTGACGTCCTCTGCTGTAGATTAAGTGCTTGTCAGTAATAAAATCTTAATTTTGACCACAACCCAAAAACCATACCCCTTGGGCTTTAAACCTGTTTATAGCATCATTTATAACATGTTATTAGATTGTTTGCAGATATTCAGAGCAATAGTTGACCCAATGTGGTCTATCCCAGTGTTAATTATTAAAGGAGGCAAGAAATGTTTATTTTCTTGTTTTTTTTGGTTTCTCTTCACATTTTTTTCAATAATAGTTTATGGGGTTTTAAAATATAATTTTAAACTTTTTGTATTTTATAATGCTTGCATTTTTCAGAATCAGACCTAGTCTCCTTAACAGGGGCATCCTATCAATAGAGCATACAAACACAATTAGTGTACCACCAGCTGCAGCATGTAATTGCTAATTAGATAATTAAATAAGACCAAAAACAATGAAGTAAAGCACAGCATGTTTGTTGCAAACAAGTTCTGTAGACAAGACTATTTGACTGATGCTTTCTTTTAGAGTTGTAAATGGTTAAAATTTGTACAGCTTTTGAATTTCCAGCAACAGGAATGTCACAAAACCCATTATATGAATACAATATACAATATACAATACTAATAAAATGAGCACAGCAGTTTCTAAAAAACTCAGATGAGCTCTGCAACCTAAGAAAAAAGACAAATATACTTTCAAAAGTAAATGTTAATTGTAACTGCTGTTGAAGAGGTCATTGGTACCTGTAGAAATCATAATGCTGATGACACGTTTATATTACAAAGAAGTGCATTATGTTCTAGCACACTAGAAAATAATTCTTTGTAGGTACATCTTAAATTGCTTGTGCATCTACCAGAAACATCACACACAGAGGGATAAAGTACCTAATTAAGAAAAATATACAATGTTTATTAAGCATTATCAAACTATTTGGAAATATGTATTTTAATGGGAGAAATTAAGGGCTACAAGAAAATGTACATTCTCTGATTTCCCCCAGTGATCTGCCTATCTTACAATAAGCTGATTTATTACGTTATTGCTACTTTTGTTATTCTTGTAGTGTGAAGTTGAATTATGAAGATGTAACTTTTTATTATCAATACTTTCTAGTGCTGTAACACAATGTGTTGTTCTTTTACTTTTTTTCTGATCACACATGGTTTTAGTGGACTAGTAGATGCCTCTGGGTCAAAATTTGCTAAGCAAAGCCCCAGTTTGGTGCCCTATAAGGCCCTGTCCTCCAGATGAAACGTTAAACTGAGGTCCTGACTCCATAGTCATTAAAGGGGAACTGCAGTCCCAATTTCTCAGTCCAGTTATTAAATCTCAGTAACAAAACTAATTCATTGACTTTATAGAACAATTTTACAAATTTCAAATTAAGCACAAAATTGTGAGCTTCGTGAAAGTACTGTCTCCATGTTGTTGCAAACCCTTGGTCTTCCCACGAGTGAGAGCGAGAGTTCGTATGAATTTGAACGTGAAGCAGCCTTTCCTGCTCACTAGTCACTGCAATGACTAATGTAATGCAATGCACTTATGTTCAGCAAATATGCTAATTCAGAATTCTTTATTCTTGTCCCTTACTTCTCACAACAAGAAATATTCAAATAATAGATTTTTCTTTAAAAACACCACCAACAGTCCTTTATAATAGATACATTTTCACTACAAGCAATTATGATTTCTTGTCAGACAAGCCTAAAAATGTATTTAATTTAAAAACTACATTTAAATGCATTTAATTTGGATTAATTGGAAAATTACCATAACCAGCAGTCATTAAAGTTGAAGCTTTCAGTAATGATCACCAAAGGGGATTACAATTAAAATGTATCCCCTGTTCTAGTACAAAGACCAAAATGCATTAAAATTCCATACATAAATCTATGATACAATTTAGTTAAATCTGATATATTTCTCAGGCACTCAGGTGCCTTTATTTTATTAATATGTATATCTGACCCAAAAAGAAAAGCAACAATAGGTTTCCTCACTGACCTGTTTAATAGTTTGTAGTGTTGTAGCACAACATCAAATAGGAAGTGTTGTCTAAAACATTAAGTGACCTAAGTGCCACATCTGTAGATGTGGAGTACAGTATGTGTTCTTACCACTGCTAGTATTATTGATTTGTCCATTTCCCATTTTAATTGCTTTTTTGCATCACCTAGATGATAACATTGACATATCCATTATCACATCACCACTAACTTTGAATCCCATTGCTACAGCTAATGTTCTTCCACCATCAGTTTATTTCTAAGAAGATCACAAAATATGTGGATTTCCATTATTAAAATCCATTTGGTAACTACTACCTTTGTCCTTTGCCCAGAAAAGTTCAAAACTTGAACACATTACATTTTTTGACTTGGTACATGTATCCTAAATATTCAACAGAATTTGAAAAATACTGTAGTCTAGCCATCGAATGGATGCATACCTTTACTTGCAACCATGCCAAAAAAAATCAGTTTCATTTAGCTTCTGTAGTAAGTAGTTACTGTATGTTTTTGTTCTGTTCTCGATGTTGGGGGTTGATCTCATTATTTGTCTCTGATTAACACTTAATGAATTTCTAGTTTCATGATGGTGTTCATAAGCTTGCTTAACAAGATTATTAGGCAGCTCTGTTATTTTCAAATAAGGCTGAGATTGCTTTGATTGACATGATTTGTTGTTCTGAGTAATTTAAGATTCGCACACAAATTTGATTCAAAAACTTATTATTTTTAATAACATTCCACGTTATTAAAAAGATTATTCAGTGATAGGCATGTACTAATGATCTAAAACTGCAGATAACACAATAAATGGCCTATAATATACCATATACAGTCATTTGTATTTTAATTTAGAGGAAAATAATAAAAAAATAACAGTCTGAAAGTCTACAATACCTGCTAAACATTTGACGAAATACCATATTTTCATAAACACTTAAAGTACCATAGAGCACCTTGAAAGAAAAAGGCACATAATAATAAAAAGCAATTAAAGGTCAATATAGAGAGTTTATTCTCTTTTTTCTCCTAGAAATAAACACAGAAAATTAAAATATAAATATACAATATACAATCATTTGGTTAACATGGTAAATAATATACTGTAGTTATAACTATAACTAGTATAACTATGCTATACTCTAATTTAGCATAGTTATACATTTTTACAATACCATCATTTTATTTTGCCATACCATATACTGTATATGAGGAACTGAGATCCCTAGATGAAATATACACATATTATACACAATGTAATCATATGCTTAAATCTCGTCAAAGTGTATATCCAGGAAAGTGAATATTAATAGATCCACATAGGGTCTTAGAAGCCTCTAAAAATGCAGAGAGCGAACAATGCCAATTGTGGTAAATGATTTCTTATAAGAAATGGTACATTAAAGCTCTTTAAATGCAGAATATGATTACATGGAAAATGTCAAGCTGTTTTTTGCAGCTAAGAAAAAAATCCCGACTACAAGGTGTACCAGAGAAATGAACAAGACAGGCAAATAGATGATAAAGACTACCTTAACTCTCCTCTCTCTTCCTGAAGTATTCCATCTTAATCAGATTGACCACTGTCAACAGAGTTCTAGGCCATTAGGGCCTTTGCTCATACCACAGAGCTATTTATTTCCTGTAACACTATATTAAGTAAAACAAATAAGAAAAAGTGTAATTATAAAATTATAAACATATGTTCGTTTTCTTAAATTAAGCCTTTGATCATAGGCCCTTTTGTTCCTTATATTACCTGAGCTCTTAATAGATTAACTGATTCAATTAAGGACTTAATTAATTAACCTTGGTCTAAAGTGCAATTGTTTCTAGGTCAATGAGGTAGGGGTTGAATTCTCTCTAAAACCTACAGGACTGTGGCACTCCAGGAACAGGGGAGAGGAGCATTGTAATAGAGGTGGAGGGATCATAGTGTTCTGTGTCCTGTAGTTGCCTTGTAAGGATTAAACTTAAATGTTAGAAGAATGATGCCTAATTACAAGTGGAATGCAGTGGAAACAATATTTCCTAGTGAAGGGAATTTTTCTATCTGCTTTCCTTTCTATACCAGCTTTTATTACATTCAACCATGGTGCTTGATTAAGGCAATAATACTAGGCACTAAATGTAATAATACTAGGCACTAAACGTAGTTTGTTTCATCAGTTTCTTCCAAAGAATACAAAGGATCTGAAGGATCTCTGTTATTATTTATACTGTACCTTATTGTAATATAAATACGATAGTGAACTATTTGATACAATAGACAGAACAGGAAGGAACAGTGAAACACATAATCAAAAAAAAAGACAAATTCATGGAATTTAATGGTATAGTAATGTTCCAAAAAACTGTTAACTGTTGCTGTTATCTTTCCAAGTAGATGTTTGCTGGGAAGACCATTTAAATATGCCTAATGGTTTCAATGTGGCCATTATCTAACATCTGTTAGTTCTCCATCACAAATTGTATAATTCTCTTAAGTAATTAAGAAAAAAAAGTATATTATATTCTTTGTGGTGTTTATTTGACAGAACCCCAGACTGCTCAATTTATTGTCTTTTGATGTCTCGCTCATAACAAAACGGGTGCCTCAATTTATCTTTTTTAGGTGCATGAGACAAGAATGCCCAAACATGTGGCATGTTGGCATGTTAAAAATTCTGAAATCCATTCCATGTTTTTCTTTACTTTACTTTTACTGTTCCTGAAACCACAATTTTGTGTGGCAACCACAAAGGTTTGCTACGATATCTTATTTGTAACTGAAGGAATACTGTTTCTGACAGTAGGAATACTGACGTTTCCAGTTGGGCATCAGATCAAACAGCATGTGTGGATTGCAAGCAGTGAAAAAAAGGGGTGTTTTCCATTTAAAATGGATGCCAGCAAAGTTGTTTAAAGTAATCATTAGATTTTGCTGTGATAATGAGCTCTTAGTCAAACAGCCTAAAACCTCACATAACACTAAGAAATATTAAAAAGCTAAGTTGAAAAAGTTGGGAAAAAATCTAGCAAAACATCAGCCCTGTGTAATGAAAACTCTTCCGTATGTGGAAACATAATAAAAATACATCTTGTTAGTTCCACAAATATGCAGTTCGATTGAAACTGTGCTATCTCTTTACTTTAAAGCTGGGTAAAAATTGTTACACTGTGCCTGAATTGCCTCATAACTCATGAAACACCCCCCCCCCTCCCCCCAACATACAGAGCCCATTCTCACATTTAAAGGCAAAATTATGTTTGTCCTTTTAAAACGCAACTTAAAATGCAACTTTAATAGAAACTCTTGAGCAATGCTTTTCACCTGTCATCTTTCATTAACTAACATTGTGCATGACCTTGGCAGTTCATACATTAGGGCAAGGTTTATTTTATCGTAATGATGTTTCTGTGAAATTGTGCCTGTGTAGTGCAGATTCTCATTACAGCACTCCAAATTAATTTGCAAGGTTGATTCTGCCTGTTCATGCATAAGCATATCCCCATTCCAAAGCTGATTTTGAAGTAATACAACAAGAAATGGCATTTAAACATATATAAAACTGTTATTGAGTTCTCAATACCTGAACTGGGGTGAGGAATAAGATTGTATTTGACGTAGTAGTCTTAGACCTATGACTGAGTATGCTACCCCAGGTGGAGTGACTTAAATAGAACATAAATCATTGTATAATAACACCTATAAAATTGTGCTCAGATGACATATAATGATATCTGATCATGCACTGTTTTTTTCTGCAACAGGTAATGGTAGTGTCCTTTCTGGAGGTGCATGGTTCTGAAACTTGTAGCTTCATAATCCGTTTTCAGATAGTTCACATATAAAGATACTGTATGTTGCTGGTATACACACTACTACAGTATATCAATATCTAATGTGTTCAGAAGGGAAGAGGAAACGGTTGCTAAGCTCCAACCCAGGTTTACCTCAGTAACGTGGATAAACGACTCCATATAATTTATAAAAAATACATAATTTGACATAATGTATATTACAAAGGAACAAGTAATAGGTTTATTCCATGCTGAAAAAAAGAAGAAAGAAAACACAACGTTTCGGCCGTGGAGCCTTCTTCAGGTGTGTCAATAATGTATATTAGGCTATAATCACAAATATCTGTATTTATTCTTTTTATGTATATTGCTAGCGATATTCAGGTGTAAGATTTATTTCTGTGTTGCCTTTATCCTTTTAATCACTGATAAAACATTTAAACGTAGACAATAAATTAAGATTAATGTTTTCATTTATGAACTCACAACTGCAGTTCCAGTACTTGGTAGAATGTCACTATGAGCATATCATAATAAAAAACTATTAATACTTTAGCATTTATTGTTTTAGTATTAATAATTAAAACATTAGTGATTTAAGTGTCTTTTCTTAAATGTCAACATTAATTTGCAAATGAATCTCTTGTCAAGCAAAGTTCTTTGATGTTTTTATTTAGAAGACGAGAAATGAATGTAATTATTTGGTAGTAACATGGGATAGTATTTTCCGTCTGGGTGTCCATGGTCTCCATGGTGATTAAGTACATACATAGCACTGCCCACAAACAAAGTGGGGGTATGAATAGGGAAATAAGACAGAGAGAAAGTAAGACTCTTTTTACTACAAAAATATCCTGATTATTTAAATCCAAGGGAAAGGTATGCCGTGGGCCTGATAATATTTTTGTGACAACTGCAACTGAGTAGTCTCTACTGAAATTTGATTTACTTGGATGCATTTCCATTTATCTAAGTAACACTGAAGCCAATAGAAAGAATTCTTGAGTAGAGCAGCGATGCATTGAACAAAAATAAGGTTGAAAAACTCAAATGTTGTATGTTAAACATTTGAAAATGTCTGCATTACTAGAACTGCATTCATATACAGTAGCTTTCACTACCATGCTGTGACTACCCAGTTTATTTAAATAAAATATAGCTGGTTGGTATTCCACCAATTCACCCCCATTCCACCAAATGCAGCCTGTTTAAATGTTTATTTTGTATTGTGGAGAAAATGTTGGGTTTGGGGGGATTTTTTCAAAGTAATTAGCATTGTAGAAAAAGCTCTATGGAAAAAAAAAGCCATAAGTCAGTCTGCTTTCAGCACCTGCTTCCCAAGACGTCTGCATTTGATCACAGTGTCATCACCTCGAGCACCAAAGGGCAACCATTAAACCTCTGTCTCTAAAGAAGCTGACCCTTCCTGCTGAGTCAGATCAAAATCCGGAAGCTGTGTGCACACCCCAGCTGAAGACAAGTCCAGGCTTGGCAGCCAGAGAGCTGGAATAGAATTGAAAAACAACCTTTCACATTGAGCCTGTCAAAACAAAAAACACCACACATTGAGTGAGCATAGGCTTTATTGCAAAGTCTATTTGGAATCATTGTCTAATAAGTATTAGCAAGTAAATTAGAAGTATATATAAATATTGAGCCATTTGTTTTATTTTTTCAAAATTAACTATTTCCTTCTTATGCCACTTAGGTACAAAAAAGAGGCATTTCTTTTCAGTTTAAGTGCAAAGTACAGTAGTTGTTTGTTTGTTTGTTTGTTTTTTTGAAAAAATCTAATAGTGAGGCAAACAGGACTGTCATTATTGAATTTCATGGTCAGATTTTTGAGCAGTGTTTAGTGCTCTTAATGCTGATTCATGGTACAAGCAGGAAGTTTTAATAATTTGCAAGTCGTTCATTTTATGTAGGAAACCTGAATCTCCTCAGAGAAGAAACCCTTACCTTCCTTCCAGACACACATGCATCAGACTGTACATTAATACACCACATAGTGTATAGTAACTTTTTTAAACCGAAAGAAAATGTAGAAAATGTTTTGGTCAAGGTTTTTCAACAATATGTATTTTTAAACCATGTAAATCCAATACCCAATGGAATAAAAGAGTTTAAACTAATGTACATATATATTTTTTTACATTTCTGCTGTAAGCTCTTCTGTCTGTTGCTGGGCAAACTGCTAAACCTGCTATAAGGACAACACTGGCACAGAGCCTCTGATCATTTTCTTTTCTCTTTTTTTCGCCTTTCCCCCTCTTTTTTGGAGTCTGTTCAAACAGACTATTGTGAGTAGTAAATAAATTACACTCGGCTCTCTTGGCCTTTTTTCACCAACAGGCTGCATTCCATGCAGCTGCCTTCAATAATAGCTCTCAGCTCCCCCCCAAACAAAGGCCCAGGCTGCAGGCTGAACACTCCTGTTTCTCACTGCTCTGCAGCCAGTGTTATCCTGCAATACAGTACATTTCGCAAAGTACTCCTAGTGTTTCCTCACAGTGTCGTAATTAAAGCTTTGTGTTGGTAATATGACTCCAGAAGAACAGGAACAAGACAACAGAGAAGACAGCACTGGAAGAGAGGGTGGAGAATGCTTTCTCGTGGTTCTTGTTAGAGCAGTCTGCTGCCCAGCAGTTCCCTGAAACATTTCTGACATGAGCTCTGCCTTGGGTGAACTTTGGACCCTTCCACACTTGAAAGTTTTAACCAAAAAAGTCAAAGCTCACACGCTTGATTTGCTTTGTAGATCACTTTCTTAGTAAATTAATTTCTCCAGTTAAGATAGACTTCACACATCACTGACATCAGCTCTTCACTACATTTCTGTCATAGCTTTCCTGAAGTAACTTTATTGAACCATCTCTCTGGGGGGATTATATGTCCTCATGCATAACGGTTTAGACACTAAACTTTAATACATTTAAGTGTAGCTTGTATTTTCATATGCCCTTAATCAATGGGTCCCCTCCTACAGTATATGTGAAATTTTGTATGATGATGATGATGATTATTATTATTATTATGATTGTTTACTAGGTATTTTGTGAAAATTGTCCTTGCACTTCTGCACATAACAGGAGCCAGATTTACTCAACCATTCAATTAATTGCTTATCCTTTCTCTTTTATTTTTTTAAAGAAAAGTTATATATACTGTATAATATACATATTTAGAGATACTCTGCACAAGCACCAAAAAACGTAGCATTTCAATGTGATAAGCAACGTGTATTTCACTTACATACAAGTATTTATGGAAACAGTACAGCTGAACTTCTCAGGGGATTGATGATCTTTTCATTTTATACATACACAGATATTAGTAGGGGACTGCTGCTACTAATTGGGGGTGGGTAAAACATGATTTGTGTTTTGTGTTTTTATTTGACCATGGATTATAAATGAGCAATAATAGTAATTACATTTATCATAGTAAGCAAGGCTGGTTTTCATATATATTTAATGGAAAAGCTACCTCTGACTGGGACTCAAATTTAATCAGAGGGTTACTTTAGCTTATCTGCTAAGGGCACAGTCAATGCAATAGGAAATAACTGTTTTCTGTCCCTGAGGAAAAAAAGAGGCCCTAAGTTTGGCCCCTAACTTAGGGCCTCTTAGGGCCCCTAACTCCAACATATAAGAGCTCCAGAAAGAAAGATGAAGTGTAAGCAGATTCCTCCAAACTACCCATTTTCTAGCTCCCCAACTTTTTAGACATCATAAGCAACACAGCCCTGTGCCTTTTGGTACCATCCAGAGGATAAGAGCAGGCTTGCTACGTCACTGAGAGCCAAGAGAGTCCAGCCCGTTGCTCAGGAAATCCCAGTCACAATCCACTAGAGACATGACCCAGGTTCGAACCTGTAATAACAGAGCTTAGCCTGTGACAGGGCACGTGCCTCTAAGTTCAGCCACTCGGAATGACCCTGGGCAATACTTTCCCCTGATGGAATGAAAGGTTTAATGCAGTACTCTCCCACACCAAGCTACATTATCCACATCAGGGCATCAGTGTAGCAAGTGCAGTTTGTCCCTTGCTCAAGTGTCATTTACTGAATCAAATGACCAGGTCAGAAGTTTTGACGGGTTTGAAATGCTCCAGAAGTATACATCTCCAAAACAAAGTAAAGTAACCATGAAACCTGTTACACTCTTCCCCTCTCAATTATCTCCATCACAGCACCACAATAGCATGTACAGATCACCCGTGGCGGAGATCTGGGTGTCATTTGTCCAGATATTACTCTTAGCTTCAAGCCACTGATTTTACCAAAAACAATGAGTAGGTCTTGTGCTATGAGAACATTCATCAGTTTGGGAGCCTGATGTTTTACGACCATCATAATCCTTACTATGATTCCTGTTATAACAAGAATAGCCAGTCATTATCTATTTATCAGCCTGTGTAAGTGAGATCTGTTTTCATCTCAAAAGACTTATCTCACTTCAGCTGATCTGCAGTTCTTTTTTTCACTACACTCACAGAAAGGGGATGATATTAAAACAAAGACATGACTAAAGTTCTGGAGTTCAAAGAAGGCACCTGTTTGGTTTGGGGAAAGATTTGTGATTATGCATGTGAAAATGGCAAATTGCAATTGTCAGCTCAGACATTTTTGTCACATTCCCCAAGTGTAAGAGGAAGCCTCAGGCATAGCTACCAGTGTTTGTGTTTGAATAATGTTTGCAGTGGCTCAAAGAGGTACAATTAAATTTTCAGACAACTGCAAATTCAAGATGATTATGTGCAAACTATTCCATTTGTGCCTTCTTAAAATTAATTTTTGATCTGCAACCCAGTACTGAGTAAGGTTCAGTTACCCAAAGAAGAAATAACTTACATTTTAGAAATTAGGAATAATTAAGTACAGCTCACATATTCACATATTCACAGCTCACATATTCATTGACACATTTCCTGCTTTGCAAGGTTCCATCTGAAAGATATTTTTTCTTCTTTGCTTAGAAAGCTAAACAAATGTATATATGCTATTTATATAGAACTGCATTATTACAAATGTATTAGGTTGTAATAACTCGGTCTGTTGCTGTGATATTTGATTCTGCCTCCAAGTACAGTACTTCACTTATTCCCTGCAATGTCTATTACTTTAGTCTAAACCCTAGAGAAACTAAATGCCCAATTAATCATTACCTGAACACACCTACATAATCAAAGCCATTATTGATGCAATATCAGATCAACATTCATTTTTTAGTAAGCTATAGCAATATCTGAACTGATTTAGTCTTCTATAATGAGTTTTTATCTGTGTAAAAACTAGGAATATAATTGTTATAATACATTCAGAATCTGTTTTTCAAGGAACTCATCATTCTCTTACTGTAGTACTATGATACACCTTTTGTTCTTTGTACTTTGCTTCAGTTCTTTTTAACATCATTTGCAAGGCCATGCCCCAGTATGCTATGATGTCTAATTAGCAGAATGAAGTACAAGCCTCCAAAAGGCAGGATTAAAGGTTAAATATTTGCATGTGCTTTTTTTCCCATCAGTGTTCTGAGTTTGTTTTTTTTGCGTGCATCTGCCATTTCTGAGGCCCCTATTATGCCCAGTCTCACAGCAAAAAAAAAAATCAAGTGCCACGTCTTCATTTGCATGCAGACTCAAGCATGTGCATTTCAGACATTCGAAGTTCCAATCTGAGCAGTTCAGATCGCATCATGTCTACCTGACGTGGCTTGCACTGGACAGAATATTAAGTGTCTCTATGTATTAGGCTGTCTTTTAGTACATCTTTTTCATTTTCACCACTCTTTGGTGATACCACTTAATATTCCAGGGGTTATTGGATTTTTACCAAAGTTGTTTTGCGATGGTCATATTCTGTATGAGTGCGTATACCTATGTACAGATGGGGAGGAGGGGTGGATCTTAATAACAAATGTATATCATACTGTACTTAGACTCCTAAATTTATTAGCCTATTATCCCTGTGACAATATCAGGAAAACCACAAATCAGAGGATGTATTTGCCTCATCTTAGTATCTTATATCCTATTTCCCAATATTCCATAGCCATTACTTCTTGAACTAAAGATTATGCAATCCCCATGAATTTAATCATATTATCATTTGCTAACACTAAATGAGCATTACTCTTTTTAATATCCAAACATGAAAGAGTATGTCTTTTGACTGTGCATGTGTTTGTGCAAAGACAATCCTCCTGTGAGGTTTGGGTCAATGTTCAGAGGCTGGGAGCTGAGCTGTCAATAAAGAGATCAGCAGGTGCAGCCCCTCTCTTTGTCCTCTCTGTGATCATTTGTTTACTTGCAAACTTGTTGAAAACTCTCTCTTCTGTCTGAAGAACTGAAAAGTTTCCTTGTGTCTCTCCGGAACACACAACACAGTCTATTGGCACACCCAGGATGCCAGGTGCTGCTCATACTAACGTTATCCCCCCCACCACCCACACTTACCTGATACTACAAGCAGTGTAGGATTTACACAAGCCTCTAACTGCCAACCTATGTTAATTAAAACAGTGTGAAACAGCAAATGCCATGGTTTTAAAACAGTTATCTCTCAACACAGGTTAAATAAACACAATAGGATGCACATTAAATGTGCAGTGTGAGGTCTTTTGCAAGCAGTCTTTTTTAACATGCTTCAGGAGAGTCATCAACAAAAGATAATTCTTGCTCAGGATTCTTAATGTTATGCAACCTTTTAATTAATGAAAGGTATGCAGTTGCGGATGAGCTACTGGTAGTCGGGAGAGAAAATTACCAAGTAACACATCCACCAGGACAACAGTCCTACACCGTTACATTTGCGGTCTACAAAAGGCACTAGATAACATATGCTTGTTAACTGAAAGAGGTGAATATTACAGTATAAACATATTCTCAACATGTTTTGATTGTACAATGCCTTGATGTAGCTACTGTATACGTAGATGCAATTAATATACCAAGTATGTTTGCAGCAAGCTGGGGGATGTGAATTTTGAGTGAGGTTATTAGGTGGGTACCTTATTACAATAAAAAAATCTGAACTTTTTTTTTAATTTTTCAGGGAAAGAGAATTAAAACACTAGTTCTTATTCTTCTGTAATACACCAGCATGAGTTGCAAAACATCAAAGCTTTCTAATATGCCCAAAGTTGCTATAATCTGAATACAGGGAACAACATTAATCTCCGGCTTGATTGTTCTACTTTGAATCATTTACTCAGTTTTTGGAATATTAAAGATGTTTAAACCTCTAGGAGGGATGCAGGCATTTTGCAAATAAACATTTAGGAAATGTACAGCTCTTGAATAATAATGTCAAATAATGTACTTACTTTAATTTTACAAGCCCCTCTATTTGTTGTTTAAATGGTTGAGGAAAATTGGGCACTTTTACGCAACAAAACTGCACCAGCTGCTGGTAATCGGCCTTCTGCACGATGGTGGTAATGTGAAGTTTCAGTGGGTTTTGTTCGCCCGTAGAAAACACCATTAAGAGAAAATGATAGCTCTGCCCCTGAAACTCCATTACAGAAGAACACTTTAAAGAGTGTACTTGCTTCATTACAGGAGCCATGAATTATTCATGACACACTTTTTTGAGCCTTCTGTTTAAACTGGAGAGGAGCCAGTTAGCAAAGTGAAGAGAAGCCTTACATTGCTCCAGACCGATAGATAGCCTTGAGCTCTGTGCTATCATTGAAGAAGCACTCCCACTGTGTGTTCAGGACAAGAGCTCAAAGTTTATTTCTCCATGTAGAGGCTCTCTGTTTGAATGAGGGGAGGACTCAGGTTGGCCTGCTGGCAACAGAATGTGACAATTCCCCAGGTATATGTAGAAGCTTGGCTAATTGCTCTTCCTCTCTGATTGTTTTATAAAGAGTATGCTAATATGTAAAACATGGTTAGTAATGTAATTTTGTATTATTTTTCTTTAGTAATTTCAAAATCATACTGATTCAAAATGGTCCTATCATAGCGTTTGTGGCTGAATCATTCAAACCAGTTTTTCAAAAATTGCTCGGTTTTTCCTCTTTTTTACGAGACCTCCCTTTTCTGTAGTTTTCGATGTAGTGTGTGCTCGATGTGAAATTTTAAATGCAAAAATGTGCAGAATGCATTTAGAAAAGAAAATGTAATACACATTTATCTGGCCTTGAATAAGACTTTATTTAAGCAATTATGTAAGCGCTGGCGAACCTCCAGCTCACCATTTAAAGATAGCATAGCTATCTTTAAAATAGCTTTACTATCTTTATATAGCTATATAGTTCAAATATAAATCAGTTTTGGGTCAGGTGAGTGAGAATTCTGGGAAGTTAGGCAGCCACCTTACAGAAAATCCTCAGATTCTCTCCTTTGACTTCACTCAGTATGAAAGAAGTGGCCAAATTAGGGGAACAGCAAAGAACTGGCTAATAGTTCTCTGTGAAAGAATAAAGATCAAAAAAGCCTTGGTGAGCTAGCTGTGAAATGAAACCTCTTATATACATGTGTTGCACGCCATGCCATAGTGATATCATACATTCTCTTTCCCCTCAGGACTTCCATACCATAATGTGATTTGCATACAGATGCTTTGCAAAATCCCTTGATCAGCTGAGGGAGGGACCAGGCTTATGGAAGGGGGCATTTGCGGCCACCCAAATCTCTAGCCATTAGTTTTCGCGAAGTCTGAAAACTCTGGGGGCCCAGGTGGCATGACAATTGCCATTGATATCTGGCATTATTGTTTCTGAGGTCCCTCACTTTCCTACAGTTTATAATCCAGCATAAAACAAGGGGAACACATGGTGTGACATTATGTTTTAGCCGTGCCCTGATTGCTTGGAACAGTAGAGGGGACCATTTGTAGTTTCCACCCTGAGAGTGAAGGGGGGCTGTTTAGGGACAAAGTTAGTAAAGTTAGAACGTTTTAATAGGGGAAGTGGGTGGGGGGTGTATAAGTCTGGAAGAAGGGGGAAGGGAAAGATCGGCCACTAATGGACTACAACTGCTAATTCAGTTTGCATATAAAAGAGTGTCACCCCCCCTCCATTGCTCTTTAGTTTCACTTCTTGAAACAAGCCACCTATACTTTAGGACATCTGTTAAGCTGATTTTCTAGGGCTTAACAGCATGACTACTGTATCAAAGAGGTTAGGTGAAATAACATCTACTACAAAAACTACTTCTTCTAAAACATTTGGACAAGGTGGGGAAGTCCAAATTCTCTTAAAACTTGCTTTGCATGTGCTTTCATTCTTCTAAATTCTCTATGATTACAAATGAAGTACTAGATAACTAGAGATATCAATTTGTTTTGATTTAGCTGCCACTGACATTCTGGGGTTTCTTCCATCACATGTTATGTCTAAACATATGAGAAATCTTTTCTGCAGCATTATCCAATTCCTGTTCATTTTTTATGATTCTGTAAATTTGTATTGCAATTGTGTATTGCAAAACTTTCTTAGTGTTTAACTATTAAAAGATCAAAACATTGGCATTTGCTCATTATTTGTAACTTTATTTCTTGAATGTAACACTTTAATTTTTTTAATCAACACTAAAAAGGTAACATGTCAAAAAATGTTATTCTTTCTTCTAACTATATGAAGATGGCTTCACCTACTTTCACAAAAGAAATGTGAAAAATGTTTGCTTTCATATGTCATTGAATATGAATGCACTCTCCTTTAGTTTATGATGATTGCTTAATGCTATTTTCCTCAAAAAAGGGTAAAGACACATTTCATTCCAGTTGCTCACTTTACTATCTGCAGAAACATTAAAAAAATAATGAAATTTAAAGTGCTTCTCGGAATGTCTCATTGATTTTTCTATCGTTCCATACGTCATCTTCAATGACTGCGCAATGAGTACCCTGCATACATTTCATTTTTGTTTTACATTAATGCTGTGATTTTTTTTTCTACCAATTTTTTTTTTTAAAAAAGCCAGAGCTGCATCTCTCTGATATTTTCCACAGTGACAGCTGGGCCTAGAAAGCCTGGGCTTTTCTTTCTCACACAAAGCCTATTAAGTATGCTACTCACTCAATGGCCCTGCAGCCTGAAATTGCTGCAAGCTCCACCCAAAAGTGTGGCAGCTTTTGTCATTGTAATCAGGCCTTGTTTGTGGAGTGCTGCCTGTATTTACTGTTGGCTAGGCCTCTTATTTACTCAGCCTGCTGCCACTGCTGCTGCTGTAGGGGGTTGGGCGGGAGAAGGCTGGGTGGTTTCCACTGTTTCCACTAGGCCAGACCATCAGGCAGATAGAGATGGAATGCCTTGTGGCACTTTTGACTTTTTCCTGATTGGTCTACTGAGTTTTACCTTCAAACATATTATATTAAAGGGGCTGATGAGCCTGGCATATAGACTTTTTTCTTGTATGTTTTTCTGTGCTGTATAGCTGTCCAAAATACAAATTCTGAAACAGCTACCTGGGGTGAGAATTAGACTGTATTTTATAAGAACAATATTACAATTACTGTGACTTTTCTACTTGAATCTTTGTGACCTTTTGAATGTTTCCTTTTCTCCATCAATTTTATATTGAAACCAGTGTTTCATTTTTTATTTGCTTTAAATGTCAAGGTTTCCTATATAGATTAGAATATTACCAATGCATCTAAAACATGAACTACAGTACTTTCAAACATTAATTTACTTATGAGGATAAATTTTAGGTGTTTTTTTTTGTCAAAATGCGTTCTGGAGAGGAAATAATTAAATGGAATATACACTGCATTAAATGTCATTACAAAATGCATCACATGCTATTGGTTCCAATGTTAATTTATTGCTCTTTTAATGCCTTACAGCGTATTTTAAAATGTGGTAATCAATTTGAAGAACTTTATGCTGTATTTTGTTTACCAAAGGAAATACTGGGAAGCAAAAACACTATCTTCTCATTCATTTCTTGCTCAACAGAGTTTTGGAAACAAAACAAAATCTTGTTCTGCCTAGAATAAACTAAAAAGGCCACATTGCAAACTGGTTATCTTGGGTGTTCCAAGCCAAATTCTGTTCTCGACAAACTGCAGCGTCTGAGATTTGAAATGAATTGTGCAGTTCTCTCCCATTGTGATCTATTGATGTCACTACAAGAAAGCAATAAAGTCGTCATGTGTTTGTCAAGTTTTTACAAAGATCAGGAGCAAAGCTGTGTGAAAAACGTAACGGCAGTCCATCTGTGAGATGCAGATCACACAGAAAGACTGCTTTGTGAACAGGAGAGGAGGCTGTGCATGGGAAACAATCAACACAACTTCAGCTTTCTTTATCTTTGCTGACATCTACCAAGCAATTGATATTACAGAGAATTCCACAGAATACATGACATAAGTATTAGTTTCTTTAAATAAAAATACAAAAAGGCACAAAAAAGTTGCTCTAATTTAAAAAAAAATCTATCATATTTTACAGCCACAAAGTATAAAAAGATCCTAATTACCTTTTCTTCATTATTAAGTTTGAAGGTTTAGATTTTTCCATTTCAGTTAAATGCCATTAATAATGAGACAAACACAAGCACCCAATTGTGCAATTTAAAATTTTAGTTAGATCATATTATATGAAAAACTTTTTTTTCCTTTCAAGTTAAAGGAAAATGGTTATGTGTACTTTATTATTGGTATTGTCATTACTATAAATGTTTACTGAACTTAAGTGCAAAATGGAGCATTGTACTGTAACAGCCTCTTGAAATCTTTGATATGGAATTAATTTTTTAAAAGTTTCTATTTTTATGTGCTCACTTTGTGCATGTGCTTGAAGCAAATTTTCTTAACGTTTGTGACAGCTGTACTGAAAGTTCCATAGACACAAAGTGCATTACTCCTGGTCTGAACTTTGAAGCATACAGTATTATGAAAGAAAGTGAAAGCCCTCACTCTGGGGCTTAAAGTTAATGGGTTAATGAGTGTTCAGTACTCACAAATAATATAAGGGGGTGCATGGCTTTTTTAGATAAAACTATCCAGAGGCATTAGCAGGCCAGAACTCTTTTAAAGTGAGAGCCATTCATTGTAAATGCACAGAGCAAGCAAATTTAATAAGCAGTGAATCCATTACACGTTCTTCTTTTTTTTTTGCCATAGCAACAGGAATGAGGGGCATTCAGACACCAGTGCTAAGGCATCATTATCTACCAGGCCATCTGTTGTAGTGGAGCACAATTCCAACTCATTTAAATAGAGCAAGGTCTACCATTAACTTAGGACATATGCTATTGGAAAACATGTATTTGCAGAAAGATTACAGCAATATGACAAAAGAGAGCAGAGTTGCAGATACAGTATTGCAATTTCTCATTTTTTAAAGTGCATTGGAAATACATCGCTGTCGTGATCTCTTAACTGAACATTATATTGCACATCAAGAGCCTGAATTAGTGTCATCTCCCACATTCATGCCAATGGTAGATGAGACTTTTGAGGAAGGCAGGTCAATTTTCTTTAATGGATTTGCAAAGTGATGGTGTGCAATGTCAATCAAATGGAATGCTAAATATTTGATAGAATATGGTTTGAAAAGCATTGTAAGGCTTTAACTTTTGCAGCCTTTAGTATGGATAATAGATATAGTATGGTATAGAACCAAGCACACTTTTCAAACTTTGTTTTATAACAACAACAGCCTCTATTACTGATGTTATTGTTATCAACATACTAGTAGCAAGGTTATTTTGTATTGTAAAAATATTTTCCAAAAGACTGTAGGCTTATATTACATTATTGTTATTATTTTTCACCCAATAATATCATTCTGGATGCTACTTTCTTTCATAGCATCTCTGTCAAAATAGACCCTTAGTAAAACATACAATTATTTCCTGTCTATTTTTAGGTGCTTTTCAATTTTTTTCTTTTTGGTCCGAAAGCTCAGCACGCTGAAGAGACACTTCAGCTTCGGCGTTCATTCAACTTCAGCGGTAAAAGGGATCCGAGAATAACTAGTCCTTATGGAACTAGAACAGAGGTATGCAGTTTGTGTGTCTCTGTCAGTCTCTCTCTCTATGGACTGAGCTAAGGTTGCTGTGTGATAAATACAGTACGTGTGCAATAGGCTTGTAGGAGATATTACTTTTACTGGTTCACACTATGAGGAAAGAACAATTCACAGATCAATTGTTCAATCACATCACATTGACTTTATCCTATCAGCAACACTTGTAAACCCTACAGTCACCAAGGGCAAAAACGGCACACGTGGCTTCATCATTAGGCATTTGATAAGCATAGTAAGTTTCTTACAAATGTACCCATGTATGAGTGTTATCTGTCACAGATAAGGAATGTGGGGAGCAGATACTGTAGGTATAAGAAGTAATCCCTGACATAACAGAGTATAAGCGATATCTAATGTAAGAGATAAGATCATTCTTTCCGACACTGACATTTGTTTACCTCAAACACGACTTGCCAGAACAGGTACTACTGGACTGAGCCAAACGCTCCTGCCCCTTTGCAGTACTTTCTTTGTTGTGTGTGTTTTTACTTCTTTGTCTGGTTGGTTTGTGAACACAAAAATCAGAACATACACCAGAAACAATCCTATCAAGCTATAGAGCTGGCACAAAATAGGTTCGACTGATCTAAGGAGTTCATCAAATTTCACCTGAGTCACTGTGCTCTCTTCGTTCAGATCATTTTTGCAGAAGTTTTTCAAGAAGAAAACAGTGAGCCCTAATGAACTATCACTTAATGTGATTGCACTATCACCTATTCCCTGTTTGTGTTTGTAAATACTGAAAACATGAAACATGTCTTTAAGGCTACACCAAAGTGGTCTGCATATTTGCTTGTCTTTAGTTCTTTTAAAGCTATGTTTTTCTTACTCTTTTAATATCTTTATTTAGATCATTATTGGATTTTAATTCCTTAGTTCATTCCCTGCTCTGGGTAAAATCGCAGTCATTAAACCTATATTCTTAAAGTCAGTATTCATAAAAACTTGACTGTACTGGACTTTTATTGAAATAATAAAGCCAAAATCAGAGTTTACCAAGTAAGAAAGTGGCTGAAAGGATAAGGATATTGGTCCTAGTGTGACTTAAAATAGGTTTTAGGAGAGAAAGATACCTATTACAGTACAATCAAAGCTATGTTTTTATCAGATTTGCTTCATCTGTTTAATATTTTTACCTCTAAAAACTGAGATTTTAGTTGAAAAGCAGAAGGTCGTTTCATCTTCTTATCTATATAAAGAGAACTGCTTGCTTAAAATAATTTGCCGGTGGATGATATATTAAAATATGCAGGGTGCTGCAACTAAAAAAAAAAGTTTCCAGGACTAAAGTTTGTGAAAAAACACAGAGTTTGCTCCCATGCTTTACAAGTTAGGGACACAGCCCCTGCCTTTTGTGTTCATATTCAATGGCCATTGTTGCAGAACGCAGAAACTGCAAGGTTCTGATTGGCCGTCGAGCTGGATACATTGAAATGTAATTACCTGCCCGGCTGCCTCTGATTGGGTTGGCCTCAAGCAGCCGCTGGCCCCCTGGCTGATAAGTTGTATCCTCTTGGCACAACTTTTTTTCTGGAATGAAGTAACTTCTCAGCTGTTGGTGGTGGTGCACGAAAACTAGCAAGAATGAAGTTGTGTGGAACTTTTCTCGGTTCGTAATCAAACAAACTTTTCATTACTTCTCTTTTCCGTGCTTTTCTGACTGTGCCAAGTCTGATGAAAAACGAGGCCTTTTGGGGGGCTCGGGAGCTAAAAGGGACAATCGAGAGCCTTGTCCAGAAAAAAAAGTCACTTGTTCGCAGGGATGTTTTTTGTCTGTTAGACCATGAGCGAAGTTTATAGGTAAACTGGTAGTTTATAGGTAATGCCAATAAACTACCAGTTTTGATGATTGACACGCTTTGCTAGCAATTGTATTTTAATACTTGTAATGCCAGTATGTTGTAGTGTTCAAAATATAATTTAAATGTTTCTTGCGCGTTATTGCGTTATTTAGGTGATGGATAAATTAAAGCACACATATTATTTAATGTCGTTAAGAAATGATAGGGCGAAATGATCATGTGAAAATGGTTTTGTTTTATTGACTCTCTAATGCTCAGATATGAATATTTTCACTTTTTAGACCTACGGTGACAGGAACCCTGATTAGTACATTTAATTTAACTAGGACTGTTCTTTTCTTTACCGTATTTGTGCTGTATTTTAATGCTCAACGCGAAAAAATACTGTACATCCTTTACTGTTTTTGATTTGGGGGGTGAATTTATGTTTAAAAAAAGTTTCAAAAATTATTTACAACTACGTTTTCTATTGTAAGTCTCATTCCGAAGAAATCATCTTTGCACCAGTAGTAGTATTTTTACGATCATTGGCGATTTTTGTAGCTGTTGTTTGAAGTAGTAAGACTGAGCTGTTTAAAGTATGTAGATTCTTTTTTTTTTTAAAGAATTATTCTTCGCAGACATTTACAAACAAAGGAAAGTTTGTTCCTGTGGGGATTTGCGGTCTGCCCCGGACAAGAACTGTTAGGACAATGTTAGCCCGGAGGCTTGTTAAAAGTTTTTTGTCTGTCAGTTTCTTCCATCTGTCAGGGGCCTTCGCTGGGCTGGGCGTCCCCCCTTTTCTGCACTTCAGCTGCTGCCGTATACAATATTTATGCTGACCAGAGACCGTCACAATATAGCTACATCGCTAATTGTAGTCTGGAGCTGTAGGGTTGCCCATATGCATCTGCGCTTTTAAGAACTGACTTAAAAAAAAAGTTTCATCCCAGCTGGTAACCGAAGAAGCTGAGACTCATTAAATATACAGAAACTTTTGATTCGTTCATTCAACTGTTGCTCTTTGGATATTTCTATTTTAACATAAACGAGTCACTTATAATAAATCTGCACCCGTGATGAAAACAAAATTAAGTGCCTTTGTTATTATTATTTGTGAAGTGTTAGTAAAAGTAATTGCTTTGTTGCTAACTTTGTTGAATAACAGTTTAACAACGTAGAGAAGAAAAGAGCTTAAATAACTGATTTTTTTATGTTTACCTCTTATGGCTTAATAGTTACATTTCACTGTTACCGCTACGTTTTATTTTTTTTTTTCAAATTGTACTTACATTTCTTGAACAATAATAACGGTGTATTTAGAGGAAATGGTCGCAGCCTCGTTTTATATATTAATAACCAGAAGAAGAAAAGGGAGTAAATCCGCAAAAATAAAAATAAAATCTTTAAAAAACACACCCCGGAAACAGCTGAAAGCCTAAGTAAAGTGAAGTTTTTTTTTCGAGACCACCTTCATTGAACAACCGCTGTGTATTGTTTTCATGGTTAAAGTCACACTTAAGGGAAATAACACTTAAAAAATAATCCGGGATGTGCTTCAATCAACCGAGATATAACGCACTCAAGGGAGATTCACTGAAAAGTCTACATTGAAGTTACTGCGGTTTCATTTTGTCTTTATCTCGAATGCCCGTTCGTTATCAGCGCGTTGTCAGTGCAGCCGGTTCATTAAATCGCTGTCCATGGTGCTGAAACCAAGACCATGTACGAGGGGAGGAGCTATCTCAGGTCCTGAAGCTGTACTTGGCCCAACTACTGAGCTTTTTTTTGTTCGTTTGCAGACCTATAACCAAACTTTGCGCCGATTTTATTCGCATACGATATTTACCGTCCTCTTCTTAGTATTGCAGATATCGTCACTCTTAGACTCCCGAACAATTTTGGGTAGCTGGTGCTACAATGCATTTGTCTTGCCCTTTGTTTACTCCACAGTGGCTCATGTTTGGAAAAAGATAGTATTAAGCTCCGTGCAGCACTGCAGCTGAAATCAGGCTGATGTGTTGTGGACACTAGTGATTGATTTCAGCTTGAATGCATAACAATGGGAGTGCAAAAAAATTATGCCTGCTGCATAGAGATAAGAATTTAATAGAATTTCTGAAAGGCGAAGGTTAGCTTTTGAATATTCCCTGCATGCACAGTGTGGAAGAACGAGATAAAGGATGGCATTTGAGGAGAATACTCTCAAATGGGTTGTAATGAATGGTTGTCATTTTCACTAATGGTTACCAAACAACAAAAGAAACGATGCTGTGTGCAACATTTGAGAATAATTCAAAGTTTTATTTTTTAAGGCAAAGCACAATGTGTAACAATTGTTTAAGATTTCTTTTACAAAAGTTATTATTGAGAGTCCCGATAGGCTTTATGGTTGGTCCTGCTTGTTTCTTTTCAAATTACAATGGTCATTCTGTTCCCGAAATTATTAGCAGCATTATTTTTGGATACAAACTGATGACGGAAGCATTCTTTTCTGGTAATTTACGCATAAATTCTATCATACTATCACAACGTGTTTTGCTGTAAAGAATTAGGAACAAAGACTTAAATTGGAAATTAATCTGGAATTCTGAACGCATGATTCTGTTTCATAGAACCATGAAATGAAAATTATGAGCATCCCACATGAGTTTCTCGAAAGAACTTTTTGACAGTTGATGAAGTTAAACGTAAAGGAACTGAGCACAGAGAATTAACATTGAGCTCAAAGATATTTTTACAAGAGAATGCCTGCCTGCACACACCCACACATACACTTTAAAAAAACACACGCTTCCATTTGTTTGTGGTAGGACAGAAAGTGACAAAAAATAAATAATCCGAAAAACTGTATTAAAATGCGACGGGTAAAGGTAATACTTTTTTTTTTTGCTTGATGTGCTTCGTATTCAGTTTAAACCAGAAAAATAATGGAATCTACTTGAGATTTATATATGCTAACCCAGGGCATACATCAATTCCCTTGTCGGTAAAGTGTTCATTGTAAGAATTATTGGACTGTACCATGTGAAAGGGTTTCTAGAGGGAGGGCTCGAATGACAGTTGTGACATATGCAACCTTTCGTGGCAGTAGATAGCGGATATTAAATATTAATCAGCTGGCGTGAATTAAGTGCCTTCTGCTTCCCTCTGTTCTGAAAGACGGAAGAAAACCGAAACGTAGCGATGCTGTTTAAAAAAAATGTTTTGTAAGTGTACATTTATTTTGGTACTACCCCAATAAAATATGCCATAGTGCGAAATTCATCCTTCGGTATACAGGCATAAAGAAGAAAACCAATGGGTTTCTGGGTATGATATTTAAATACAGGGAAGAGCTTACTGACTTCTATCATGTTACTGTGTTATGGCTAATGGGTTACGGTGATATTTTCACTTAGCCGTGCAAGTTGCCACTCTGCAGAAAGGGACGAAAGTGGTATTTATATATATTCATCAGTGTACACATGCCCACTGAATCAAAGTGGGGCTACACAAGCGCCCTGCCCACCCCTTGATGTAAATTTTACTACAGCTTTCCGTGATGTCATGGCAAACGAGGGGTGGAGGGGGGGCGGACAATGGTTCATGAGGGAAAGGTAAGTCAATATTACGTTCTCTCGCTGACAAAGGCAAATGAAGCCATGTTTTTGCCTACGAATAAATAATATGTAATGCTCCCCTTAAGAGATCTGCACCTTTAACCGAGGATTCTCTGCTGTCGTTACGTTCTCCTTTTTGCAACCAAATCTGGATATCACTGGATATTTTTAAGGTTTTCTGAAGCAGCCCCGGGATATTAAGGACAAACTGCTTGACTCTGAATTAAATTGACTAAATAATAAAGAAGAGGAACCCTCGTTTTCCGAGTAGGAGAAAGCTTTAATGGAAAATCTTTCTCTTCAGGTATTTATAATATTCATATCTATTTTTGCGTTTTGTAATTGGATGATAATTGTAAAGGTTGATAATGTGGAGAGCTGCGTTTTATTTTTGTGTCTAGTTTGGCATTTAACGAACTAAAGTACACATATTATTTTAGATTCAAACTGCGGTTCGGTGATAAGCTTATTTGCAAATCTGTTTGAATTCTTCGGTCTTGCCAAACATCCGATGTTCTGCTTTCAGTTGCTTTAATGGACGCCTCGCTCTTAATCTCTTAAAGAGGTAGATGGATGTTGTTCTGTTAAATATTTTAAAAAGCGACGGTCGTGTCCGTAAGTTTTTTTTTCTAGTTGTTTGAGGATATATTTTTCTTTCTGTTAGGAGAGGTGGGAGGGTTTCAGTGCTGACACAATAATTAAAATAGCTGCTCTTTGCAAAAACTGATAGTGTTGATTTGACTTCTGTTTGTACTCGCGAAAATTTTCCTGTTCTGAATTCCAGAAAACGAATTTATCTTTTACCAAACAGGTCCATAATTGTATGACCCTCTCACAAAATGTGCGCTTTACGGACTTTAATTACTCTAAGACATTTTTTGTCATATATGGAAGGCTTTCCAACAATGCATTGTTATTTTCCCACTGCCTATAGTATATTACTATAATGATATACTGTAGGATGAATGAGTTTTTTGTGTTTTGCTGTACAACGGGGTCTACTGTTTAGTTATTTTTAGTTTTAGATATTTCATTTAGTTAATCTGTATAAAACATCTCGACCCAAAAGATAGAGCATTATACAATTACAGGTAACTATCAGTTTTCAAGATGAATAATATAGCTATTGTTATTATAAGTACACGTCTCGACATTGAGCTCAAACGTTTATGTTAGTTTTGGAAATTCATTGCTCTCTACCCGTAGTAGTTGCTCCGGGTATAAAACTTCAAATATATACTGAACTTTAATGAAGTTTTTATTGCATGAAGTATGTCTAAGACTTTTTTTCTTTCATCGTTCGAAAAATCCATATACATGTAAATTGCGTCTTCAATTTCTCGTGTTAATAAATAATTTAAATGATATGTCTTTTAGTAGTTTCTCTCTTGTAGCCTCATCTGCTGCCATTATCACTTCCTTCCATATGGTCTCTTTAATTAAGGGCAAACAATGGCCGTAATACAGGAATCGCAGTCTATACATGGGAAAGGGGAGGGGCTGAGGGGCAACTGATTTTCTGCATCGGAAAACAGGATGGAGATGCTCTCCTCAAATGTCAGCCACTCCTAGCTTGGTGCGCACTGAGAAGTCATCAGCGTTTCAAGCCGCTCTGAGTTTAGTACCACTTGCGATGTAAACCCCTTCCCCCCAATGTACAGCCAGTTTTGCGACACTGAAGGCGAATCTCGTGTATGTCTGTATCACAGCCAATGGAAGTTTTCTATTTTCTTATGGACCTCCTATGTGTCAAAATGGGGTGGAATTCACCAGCTTTATTCCAGGGCTATAAGTTTCATGAGATCCATCCTTTTTTCTCTCAAAAAAATGTGCAATAGCCCTTTGGAGCAAAAAAAAAAAAAAAGCTGTGAACACTGAAATGTGATGTATGCTTTGTGCGTTAATTGCTTCTTTTCTTAATTATCTCATTTTTAGAAAGTGTTAATCGTTCTACAAAACCATACTTCCCAACATAGCTTAAAAGCATCTGGGCTGAGATTCTGTTGTTCAAATCACATTTTGATTTTTCTTACTTTAGGTATGTTCTCATTCGATTTTCTGTTTTCTCGTGGTTTAAGCTATAAAACCGTATTTATATAATGAACCTAAATATTATGCTAATTGTTAGATTTATTCCAGTGCATGAATGGTATTTGTGTGTTTTGCTGCGAATAAGTATAAGTAATACAAGTTGTTAAAAATGAGTAAAGACGTCTAATGTTTAACTTGCCTGTATCTCGGCGAATGTTGTTGGAAGCTGAGCATTTCTCTTTGTAAATTGCAAGTCAGGGTTTGGCTAAGTTTGAAAAACCAAACCATTGAATACATACCGATAAGATAAAGCATGGCACAGGCCTAGTGCTGTCGTACAAGAAAGAGTATAGGCCTACGGTAAATTAATTTTTGCTAAATATAGGAAACTAGGACGCTGTAAAATGTTTCTTTTGTTGTACTCACCAAAGAGCTTCTCGGTGTTGTCCAAAAGGTTCATAAACTAGTAGACAAATTCACTCTCCTTCGTCTAAATCCGTTCATTGTATTATTTATTAATTCATTATTGATATTTCCGGATTGTGTGTGCAAAATTGATTATTATGGAGAAAAGCGATTAGCTATTGTTATGCGGAGCTATTCTGTTCTGACATTTGCTGTGATGTGGTTTGCCTTCGGCTACGTGTTTCCTGCATTCGAAATTACTTTTGAGCGTGAATAGCTTTTAAAATTATTCCAATAAAGTTTCAGATGGGGAAAAAAATTCCTACGCAACGTAGACTAAAGAAATTCTTAATCAGACCTTCTTTTGAAGAAAAATAATAATTCCCATTCGCAAGGATCCCCTACGATGAAACTGAATATTAATTATTCCTCGTGAAAGACAGGACAAAGAAACAGACTGAGTGTATCTGACACAAAATTTGCCTGTTAAACATTCATACAGTTAACAAAATAACAACATAACTGAGCTCTTCGAAGAGCTAGTGGTTTAATGGTTATCTTATATTACAAATTTACATTAACATTTCTAATTAGTTTTTTCTTATTTTATCATTTTGCCTACGCACGTTTCCTATTATGTGGACAGCACGTTCGTAAAAGTGCTGATTAAAAAGCTCTTATTGCCCCTGGTGACAGGACCAGGTGTCATAGGAACGCAGAAGTGGAAAACGCGATAAGCGTTTCCAGTGAAACAGCTGGGTCAAACTGTGCGTCCTTTTATTCAATGCATATAATCAAAACTCAAGCGATTGAAACGCGAGTCAGGGTCACCCAAGTCATCAATAAAAAATGTCACCAGCGATGTAGTAAGGCAAGAAGCCTTGAAACGGAATGTTTTTAACGGGATGGATGGGTAGGCTTTAAAACAACCTCTATTATCAAAGATGTTACATAATGTGCAATTAATTTTCACAACCCACCTCTTACAAAATCCATTCTTACAAAAATGCACAGTCGACCTCAAATCCCGCTTAATAAGGTTCAATCGCAGCATCGAAAATGTAAAACTAAGCTTAAGCTGGGAGGAGGGAAACTATCCATTCAAATAAACTATATGGAATGCTTTATAGAAGAAGTTACTCCTTAAGACATAAAAGACTTTCTTTGATACTAGTAGCATACAAACTACCCATAACTGCGTTTACAAACATTCAATTCTCACAATCCTTGTTCAGTGAGAGTTCAATGTCTGAAAGCTTGGCTGAAAACCTTAATTTTACAAACTATCCCTCTTTCTTAAAAATCAATTGCAGAAACCTGACAGTTCTTGGACTCAAACAACTACAACAACAACAAAAAACTTTATGTCAAATGATTACATATGTAAGTGCCCATTGCCTCTTAATCCTAACATTTAACAATTAGATATATTTCTGAAACAGGTTTACTGTGAAAACATGGTACTGTACATACATGCAACCCTGTATAAATAGATGATCAGAGTTCAATTATTTCAAAAGTCAGATACATTGCTAAATGTTTTGTGAAGGGAAGTCTATTTATCTTTTTGGCTTTTCAGGACTGTGTTAGTAATTCAGATTCAGACATTTAAGCAAAACAAATTACATCACAACTCAAATAATGGGATTTACATATATCCTCTCTTTTAAGTTTGTGAATATAAGATTTGGGTAATTAAACTGTTTTAGAGGAATAGAATATGTTAGAATATGATAAATGTGCCACTTTTGAGAAGCTTTCCTGACATGTTCTGTAGAACAAAACTCTGTATAGAACTCACAGGCAAGCCATCTGAAAGCTGAAACTGACTTAAAATACAATATGTACTTCTTTAAATACATGTACAATACACAAACAATACAAGTATATTATATTTTTATCCTAAAAATCTAAACTTGAGGCTGTATTTTGTTTTGTTTTGTTTTGTTTTTTTTTTCTTTTCCTGATTTTATGGTGCTGGCATTCTTTTGTCTCTAATCACACAATGTTGCTTTTAAATCCTGTCTAAGTAGAACTCTAGCATGCATCTGGATGGCTTTTGGATTATTGTAAACCTACACTTTGCAGTTTAATCTGAACTATGGATTTAATTCCTCCTTTGCTTAAATCTTACAGTTTTGCATAGTACTTTACAATTGTTCAATTTTGATTGCTTTGAGTGAACTATTATTGTGCAGTTTCAGGTTAATCAAGACCGTGCTTTGTTCTAGCCTGAATTAGAACATGTTTATGTTGTATCATTGGAAAAAATAGGCATCACAGGTTTTGTCAGTCAATAAATCAAAATTACGTGGAATGTTATTCTGCTTATTATATTGCATTTGTGATCTTCTAATTTACATTTTTTATCATAAGATAAAAAGCTTGATTAAAAGTATGCAACAAATCCCCATATTAATTTAATACAAAGCCCATATTCAGTCTACAAGCACATTCATTGTTTAACAGATTTTCTCCCCAAAGTCATTTTAAATAAAAGACTAGAATAGATAGCATGAGAACTAAGTTTATAAATAAGGAGCAAATTAACAATTCATCAAAATATGGAGTTTTTACCATTGTAAAGCTTTTACTGGAAATTAGAACACTCAAAAAACTATGCTCAGGCTCTGTTTATCACAAGGCTATTTAGCCAATTTTTTAAACCTCTATTTGCTTTTCTATTTACATGTTTATTTCAGTAACATTTCTCTGGTGATCTGTAGATGCTTTGGAATAAAACCAGTGTTGAAATTTCTCTTGATGTGCCAGAAGCATCTCGCGAGGCTCTTGATAAGCAATGATGGGCGAGAGAGCAAGTATGAGATTGTTGATTTTAATTGCAAGCAAACTGCTAAGTGTACTTGTTTAGTTTCAGCATGCTTTCCCATCTGTGTGTGGAGTAGTCACCAGTTGTATTCCGAGAGTTTCCTGTGTTAGTGCTGAGTGTAACAGATGGAGGTGCAGGAGTGCAGCTTTCAGGAAATTAACCAGATTGGTAGGAGTGGGGTGCGGGTGGGTGGGGGATCAACCTACCTGGTGTTTCTCCTGGGAAAGTGAAATTCAGCTACAGTGTTTATTTGTACAAACAAAAGCTTGAGGTAAAATCCATAGCAGTGTATGTTTGGGAGAAAAAAAAAACAGTGAGGTAAATATTGGCCAAGTACATTCGTCATTTCATTCTTGTTTTCCTTCTGTGATTTGCTACACTGGGTTTAAAATTAAAAAATAATGTTAGCGTTCAATAATTCTGAATGCATTAACACATGATTCTATCTTTTCTCTAAAAGCTTCAGTGATATTTATTTGCTTTTCAGCATCCACAGGGCAAAGGTTTTAGGCTTCTGATTTTACAAAAAAAAGTCATTATTGTTGCTGTGTTCTGCAGGTATGGCACACAATACTTTACAGGTTTTAATATTCATGTGCTTTTCTGACTGCACACTATACTTTACACAATGAAGGAATTGTGTAAAACAAATTGTCTTTAAACAAATGGTTATAGAGTTAAAGTTCTATTGGGGTTATAACTGAAATCCCAGGGTAGATTTGTGAACTTGCTTTGCCCCTGTGTTTTTTTTGTAGCGACATGCTGTACTAATATTTATGTACATAACGGTATGTACAATGGTTTAATGCACGAGGCACATGTGCTATCTAAAGGAAAGGGGAAATATACCATTACCCTGATGAAATTGTTTTCATTTGTTCTTGATTAATTATTCACTGACCTCCCTGACCCCTTATCTTACTCTTGGAACTGCAAAAAGCACAATAAAAATGTGAGAAGTTGATTAATTCTAATGGCAGATTGAGGGGAACAGCTGGGATTCTGCACCACTGCATTTGCACACATTAGTTAATGGCAGTGATTTGAGCTTATTTGTGTGTGGTCAGCTCTTATGGTTTTCACCGTTGTTGTTGAATATAATTTTTCCTTTCTCTGCTCTTTCAGAAAATGAATTTCGAGGCGAGCTGCTGAATCAGAGGTGGACAAGAGGAGAAAGACTCAGCAGTTGTGGAACAACAAAAAGCCTGCACAGCAGACGAATCAAGGCAAGGGGCAATTGCATTCTGGTTTCATTTCTGCTTTTTATGCATTTTCAAGTCAGGGAGTTTATCATACAGATGGTAACAGACAGCAAAATCACTGCTGGGCAAGGAGTATAAGCATATTGAATTTAAAATTCAGCCCATGCTACTATTTCTTTTAAATAGTTAAAAATATGTTTGCAGTGCTTTCCAAAATTAAAACTACCCACTACTGAGGAAAAACATTAGATTTGGTTGTTCGTAACATCTGATTCTCTTTCATAGCATTAACACATACAGTAGGTGAAAGTTTTGTTTCTTCATGCTTTTGGTTCTTCATGCTTTGAATAACTTTGAGCTTTTTCAAATAATTCTGAGGTGCATGATCTCCACGGTCCTGAACAGAAAAGGGAACTAGGTTTTCTAAGGTTTTTGTAATGTTTCAGGTTTCCCATTGATATTTGCAATACTTTAAAGGAAGAGGTTTTATTGACCTTCTTTCAACAGTAGTGGTGCTTTAAATTATTCACTTGGATTATTAAAAACTCGGCTTCGTTTGCTTCCATGCAGCTTCAAGAGGATCTGAATATCTAAAATCGCGATCCTCTCCTTTGAGGGAGTAACCCAAGGAAAAAAAAATGCATTTCCATTCGGAAATAGTTTTTTTTTTCTCTGAGAATAAACATTAGTCATTCATAATCTGTTTGCTTTTTCCAGAACCAACTGAAAAAAAGTCCATTTAACCCCCAGCACTTCCACAAAGCAGCATCCCCATTGCACAGAATACAGGGGTCTTGGTTATCTTTTCCTGTTTTGAATATGGTACTGCCTGATGGATCTTTTAATTGGCTTTGGTTGTCCATAGGTAATTTTAAAATGTCAGTCTTTCATTCTTCCACTAAAAGTGTTGCCTAGTGAATCTGGTATGTTATTCTTGGTTTTGCTTGTAAAAGTGAAAAGGAATAATAGGCTCGTTTATGCACATGGTGAAGAGGGTGACCTTCTCTATGAAGTCATTGCCCCCAGCCAGAAATTTACATATAGCTGTCAGAATGCGAGTCTCAAAACCTTCTCGTCTGTAGGAAGCACAAAGAAGGACATTATTAATAATGTACACAGGAGCCTGAGGGATAAAGATCCTCTCAGTTGCTTTCTATCAAAACTGCATCTTTTTTCTCTCTTCTTTTCCTTTCTACTGAAAAATGACGTACATGTTTAATTTAAAAGATTTGATGAAAAGCAAAGGTCAGGTTAAGTCTGCATTTCAATTTTTTGAAAATGAATGAAAAGGTGAATCATCACATATTTTTTATTTACTGGCCCTTTAATTAATAATTTGGAACTACTTTCAATTCATATATATATAATGATGCACTTTTAGTTGCTTAAGTTATATTTAATTTAAAAAGCCTTAAAACTGAGCCAGCCTACACCATTCCTTGTAATCTTGTATTTTGAAATCTGATCCTTTTTCAGTTTTTTTTAGTCGTCATTTCATTAAATTGTAAAAGTTTCACCTTCAGATTGATTATTTCACATTCTACTGTGATACATTGGTGAAATATAAAATACATCATTTTTGAAGTGAATTAATGTGAAAAATCGGTTTTGAAATGTGAAATTAAAAATTCCAGAGAAGATTTGTTTGGGTGAACAGAATCATGTAAAAAAAAAAAACATTTGGGTAAGTTGTTGCAGAGAGATCGACTTTGAAACTGAGTTCAATTCCCTGTCCCTTTCATTTATTTCATACAACTTTCAACTACAGAAACTATTAAGACACAATGTAGATTGATGCCAAAATGGCCCTGGTACTACGCACAAAGACTACTTGTTGTCCATATTTACATTCATTTAAACTGATCAAAAGTCCTATTTGATTTGAGCACACTGCACCTGTACACAGAATCACTTGGAGCAGAACTGAACACACAGCACTTTTATGTAGCTCTCCTTTTAAAATAATTTATCTGCAGGAAGTAGCAATTGCCAGAGCAGCTCTGCTTAAATCAACTATGTCTCTGCCAACTTCACTCCAGACAGGAACAAAACCTCTAAGTGCATGGCTTGAGATAAACGTGGGGTCCCTAGTAATCAAAACTAATAGCCTTATTGTGTAAAAAGCATCAGATAGCTTAGAGTGTGGTATATTTAAAAGCATAATAAATGGAATTGAGGCATTCGGTGACACCTGCTCTTTTGTGCATAAATGTAGGCCAGAACTATACAGGGACCACATGCTCAAAATTAGGAATTACAGTAATTGTATTTTCTATTTCAACAGAGTAAGGCGGTAGTCATAAAGAGATCACTCAAGACTGAACACACTGTGCCATATGCAATTGTGTTTATTGTTCAGGTGCAATAAATTAGGGGTAGGGATGGAGTTTTAAAATGCAGAATAAACACTAGGGGGTTACTTTTAGATAAATAGAGCCTTTTTTCATTTATTTTTTGTACTGTAATCTTTAGACTGTTTTTTATTCTTTTGCCAAAATGGTTTAACAGCAATACAAGAGCTCTGTGCATATATTAGGGAAAAATAACTAAAACATATGATTTTGTTTCTTTTCTACATATTTGGTCCAATGTAGCTCTCTAAAAATGGAGAAACAAGTCTGTGCATGTTGTAATAATCCACAGAAAGCTTAAAATTGTCTTGCAGACAAGGGCTACTGAAGCAGGTACGCATCTTTCCAAGAAAAGCATTTATTTGTTTGCTAAGCATACTCCATTTTCCAGGTTTGCTGTTGGGAGAAAGTAACTGAAGTGTCACATTTTTCTTTCACCATTGCAACATGCCAATCATTGTTCTGCATAGAACAAATATAGTAGAACTGTACCAAACTACAAAGTATCATAATATAGCAAAGCATGACAACACGTGAATGCACACATTATGATATGATATTGCAAAGTGCCATGACTTTCAATTGTGTAATGTTTTCTCTTTCTTTTCCTACACTGAAACTGGCAGTAAAGAAAAAGGGAGAGTGAAAATTAAAAACAAGAAAGCATGAGCTAAAACTTTCCAATTTCGTTTCCAATGAGTCAATCTCTGTCTGTGGACTATTTATCTGCACAGCTGCTAGTTTTCAAGAACAACAGCCTGAAATCCTTTGTACATTTTGTCCTGGTTTTTTTACAGATGAGTTTAGACAGTGACGACAAGAGAACACGAACACGATCAAAGGGAATTAGAGGTGAGTTAACATACATTATCACAGGAACAGTTTGATTGATGCATTTCCACTCGGGGCATATTTGTTCAAATGTGTTTCATTTTAGTTATTTTTATCTTAAACATCTATGTATCAATACAATCCTTTGTATAGAATGTTTTGCTAAAAATGGATTAGAACGAACAACAACCTTCAAGTGATCCAAAGCACTTTGTCTTTGCAAAGACTGAGTAATAATTACATTTATTTTCACAATTTCATTTTCATAGAAGTTTCATTTAATTAAATTTGATTATAAGTTAATTAAATGTGAATATTGTTTTGTATTCAGGTTTTGGAAATGTGCTGCAAATACATATTTCTCTGTTTTGTAAGTTTTAAAGTAAAGATAAGGTGATAGAATTAAACATTTAACTGATGGGTAACATTTTATGATGTTATTACTATATGTCCTGAATTAAACTGTTTTAGTTAAATTACACATAAAGTAATTACAGTATATCTAGCGGAGTCTATATGATATTATTAAAAGAGTTTCAAATATATACTTATTTCTTGTTTTCTGTCTTTTGTCAATCCCTCAGTACCTGTAGAACTTGTAGGACAAGAATTAAGGTGAGAAAATTGTGGATTCTCTTCATAAATATGATTGTATGAGTTAGAAGTGGAAAACAAAGCCTTCATATATGTACATGTGTCAGAAAGATGACATCCACCTTTAACATCAGGATGGACATTATATTGGCATTGTGATAGTCCATGCATTTCAATGACTCTTTCACTCCTTTATTCTGTTTTGCCCCCTGATATCAACACCTGAGGATTGTAGACTGTCCTTATGCTGGCTCTGACAATCATGGCTAAAGTAAAAATAAAACCAGGGCACAGCACTAGTGATACCTTTTCTCTGGTAAAGGCAATGGAAAAAAGGGACCAAACAGAAATGAGGGCATGAAGAGACATAAAGAGTCTGAAAAAGGCCAAGGTATCATTTTGGTGATGAGTGGATTCTCCTTTCAGAAACACATTATCATATATATACACATGGTTATTTATATAATGTGCATTTAAAACTCATATTGTGTTTTTAATATGCCTTTGGCTTTAATCTTGTTTTGCACATACACTTTTTTTATAATAAAATCTTTATTACTAATATGTGTAAGATGATTTGATTTGTCTTCTGCTTTTTTAAAATTGGCTCAATGAGGAATTGCTGTTTGTGTGACTCCTGTAGTGTTTTGTTAGCACAAAATGCAGACAGTTAATTTAAGAATGTAAAATGCAAATCTACTGAGGTTTTATTACCCATTTCTTTATAATATCACATCATCCTTGTTCCCGAACCTGAGAAATAATATGATTCACCAGCATAGGTCACAGTTTTTTTTCAAAGTCAATAAAAAGAGATGATGCTATACTGATCAGTTTCAAAATGCCCATTTACTCAGAGCAATAGACACAGTTAGTCATCAGGACACAGCCTAGGAAATTTTGCAAATTCACAAGGGCATGCTGAGGGCATTCGGAAACTTGCACTAGCACACTAGCACAGAAATGATCTATTGACTACAACTATTTTAGTAATATAGCAATGAGTCCTTTTTGCATTTTCACAAACGGTACCATAAACATACAGTATATTCCCAGTTTGGCATTAATAAAGTTCCCATTGCTGTCATAAACCCATTGTTTCTGACCCAAAAGCCATTTCAGACTAATTCTGTCCATTTGTCACGCCTCACTCTCCAGCATTGATCAAAATTCATAATACAATCTTACGGGCATTGACGGGAGTGAATGTGCTACCTAATTTAGAATGTTAATGTAGCATGTAATAAATAATAATAGCAATAATAATAATCTCAAGGATTGATGAGGATACACATTAGCAATTATAACTACTGTGTGTTTCGCAAAAATGTGCAATAACTTCCATATTGGCTTTGATTGTTTCGTGCAAGTAATGGAAAGGAGAGGGCAGACTATGAAGCTTTGGATTTAATCTCAATAGCACACACAGGCACTTGAAATTCTAAATGTGAAATAACTTGTCAGTGATTAGGAGTGACTGCTGGTCCTGAGTTCCTTAATATTCTATATAACATTGACAGTAAAGCACAGCACATTTCACCATGTTAGTCAGTTTACTTTTCCATTTGCATTATTTACAGCCCCAACAAAAGACTATGCATTCTCTTGGCAATTCTTCAGCGACGTGCCTGACCTTCCTTGTGGTCTGTGTTCCAGTGTGTATGAATGAGTGTGCTGTACCCTTGCAGTACTTTCTTATTTGAGACGGGGAGACAAACTAATTTGAACTAATTTATTTCTGACTCCATTCAGCTGCCCCACCCCTGGATGCAATGGCTCAGGTCATGTCAGTGGAAAATATGCAAGACACAGAAGGTAGGGTAGTATAATCCCCATTTCTGCAGTACAGACACTACATAGGCTGGACATTACAATACCAGGTTTCACGTGTCAGCCACAATTATCAATTTGCTTAAATTAATACTATTGGGGAAAAGTTACATTGGAGTTTATTCCAAAGCAGAGTCATTAAAAGGACAAGCATTGTTTCTAAAATTAAACTTATTTTTTTCAAGGTACTTTTTAATCTCACTCTGGAATTTTTTGGTTTATGGATTTCCTAAGTTTTCTAGTGAAAGCTTTGTTTATTTCCATCCTCTACTTTCTCAGTTCACTGAAGTGTCCAGTTTGCAGCAGTCAACTGGATGTAATCATGTGTGTACTATCACATTATTCCCTACTGAACTATAGCAAACATCTATTCATGATGCATCACTTACATCAATATCTCTGTCATTCACTCATCATGAACAGGCATCGAAATCCTATATTAACCATACGTGACCACACCACGTTGATCATATCAGGGAGAGAAATACAATTCTTTTGTTATCTGTATTTTTGAAACCTCCGAATGAATGGAACGCATATTTGTTACAACAGCTGTATTTCAGATTTTGGCCAGGCTTCAGCGAAAAAGTGTAAAGAGTGTTGTGAACTGTTCCTCGACACATCCATGTGCTTCCTTCTCCAGTTTACAGAGCTGCCCATTGGCCAAAAAAAGAAAACACCAGGATGCAGATGCAGACCAGCCCACATCTAAAAGGAAGTCCCACCCCCTGAAGCTGGCTCTTGATGAGGGGTACAATGTGGACAGTGATGGCAGTGATGAGATGGAAGCCAAGGAGGACTCCACAGCTGATGAATCAGAAGAAGCTTTGGAGGACGAACAAGAAGAGATGGTTGAAAAAGATGGGAGTGTGGAGAGTCAATACACATCTGTGATCACAGAAGGTAGAGCACACAAAAATGCTTTTCTGAAGTCAACGTAGAACATGCAGAAAGAAGAGTGAGATAAAAACTATAGTGGTATGAGTATATCTACTATCCTTCTATATTCCAGCTACTTAACCAATTTCTGCTTTTCATACAATTGGGTTTATATACCATAGATAAAAATACTGTAATCTTAACTCACATACCTGAATTAAGATTATGTAGTCCAGGACAAATGACTAGATTTCTAAACCACTGCTATTTCTTATATATATTTCAATGCTTCAATGTTTCAAATTTGAGAGATAAGTTGCTCCTTTTTGTACAATTTATCTTCCCATGAAAGCTAACTATTCCCAATAGCTAATTATTTTATATTTTTGCTCAACACAGCAGAATGTTTGACAGCAGAATCTTCAAATGTTAAAAAATCTAAAGAGAATGACTCACCTAAGGCACCTGCTGTTAATCAAAGAGATGATTACTCCAGCTATCATGAAATGGTAGCAAGCTCCCTCCTCAACTTGGGTCAAATCGCAGAAAACACAAGAGAAAGAGCAGAGGACTGCCTCAACCACACAAATGCCAGCATGAGGTATGAGTCAGACAAATCTGAGAAAGGGGGCAAGGAAGGAACAGAGCAACATCTTGAAGGTGACGAGGAAGATGATGACAATGATGATGATGAAGATGGAGAAAATGCACATCCCCAGGAGGAGGCTAAATTAACCCAGCCCACAGGTGACAGGCTGACAGGGAAAATCCAAGAGCCAGAAGAGGAGGATGAGGACGATGAAGAAGATGAAGGCAGGGAAACTCGCATGACCCAGAAGGACAATTCAGACCATCAGTACTTCAGTGGCAGGTTCAGAACAGGGCCAAAGGAGAAAGAGGCTGGGTCAGACATGCACTGTGAGGAGATCCTGGAAGAGGAGGAGGATGAAGAGGAACAGGAGGAAGATGAAGAAGACAATGAAGAGGATGCAGAAGAAGAGCCTGGTGCTGCCACTCGTGCTGCTGCCACTCAGGGATCTCAGTCTGAAACGCAGGCTGAAGTGGTACAGGAGTCTCAGCAGGATGACTACTCCTGTCACAAAACCGCGCCATCCGTCGTCATCGAGGTGCGATCCGAGGAGTCCGAGAAGGACGAAGACGAAGACGAGGATGACGAGGAAGATGACGACAGCCTCTCGCAGAAGTCGGCTGTCACAGATGAGTCGGAAATGTATGACATGACCAGGGGGAACCTGGGCCTCCTCGAGCAGGCCATCGCCTTGAAAGCAGAGCAGGTGAAGGGCGCGCGGGAGCCAGGCCGAGTGTCAGGCGAACAGCTGCGCTATTTCCACATAGAGGACAGGCCGAGCAAGGCTGTGGATGCCATCCGAAAAAGTTACTTCGGTAAAGGTAAAGGTTTGCTTATGACGTATCCTGTAATTATTTCTTTTTTTTTATCTGTTCTAAAATTCAAAGTTGTAAAATATGGTTTGTCTGAAAGTGAGAGCAGTTACAGATATCAGAATTGCTTTACATTTCCCTTCTCTTTTCAAGATGGCATTCGGAAACCTTAATTAGAAGAGTCCATTAACATTTGGTTTAGAAAACTTTAGAGCTCATCATCTATATTGCCAGCTATTGATCGGGCAAAAGGACTGTTTCTGTTTGAAACTGCATAGTTTGTATTTTGGATGAGTGAAAAGAACCCTCCTTCATGACTGAGGGTATTTTGTTTTTCTGAGTAACCTAAGAGAGCACTTTTAAATCTGTTTGTTATGGTTCGTATCTTTACCTGGACATATTCATTTCTCTTCATAGGTAAACATTTTAAAAGACATTGAGTTCCAGTACCGTCCAATATATTTTCTGTAGAAATAGTTTTATATTTTATATTTATATCCATGACCAGAAAGCTTTTTGTTCTGGTAAAACTATAATAATTATAAGTTATTAACCAATACCAAAAGAGCATCATTTTTCAGAGGCCTAGTTTAAAGCTCAACTTTGATTTCCTGTACAGAGAGTTCCAGGCCAGAGAAAAGAGAAATAAAGTGCCCAACCCCAGGCTGTGATGGGACAGGACATGTCACTGGGCTATACCCTCACCATCGCAGCCTATCTGGCTGCCCACACAAGGACAGAATACCTCCAGAGAGTAAGTACCAGCATGGCCGTCACACAATAGAAAATATGTTCTTTCTTTCCAAGTAAAAAGTTAGTTAGTTAACAGCCTGCTTTGTAATAAGTTGATTTTCTTTCTTTTCCCAAGAAGATAATGTTAATTGAAGATAATAAATCTATATGTATATTGTATTTCAACAAAGCTTATCACCTTATCTTATACCATGTTGTGTAGAATATACTGCATCTAGGGAAGAACACTTAAAACAATTCATTCTAAATGTAATTTACTAACTTTTAAAACCATTAAATCTTCCCAGAGGAAACCTTTTAGTGTAGTGATTTATTTCGATAGTCTTAATGTATAACATTGTCATCATTCATGGGCGTAACATCAGAGCACATCCAAGAGCACATTTCGAAAACATCCTCGAAAGGAAATGCAATCTAAATTTGACTCTTTCTTCAGTCCTGGCCATGCATGAGAATGTCCTGAAGTGTCCAACACCTGGCTGTACAGGACAAGGTCATGTGAACAGCAACCGCAACACTCACAGAAGGTAGGATTGTACTTATCATGTACTTGCCAGTGAGGGATTTTGTGTGAATGTGTACATTTAATGACAATGTATTAAGAGTTAACCTATACTCTTAACACATAAGCAATCGCAATTATTCCATTACTCCTTCAGCTTATCTGGATGCCCCATTGCTGCTGCAGAGAAACTGTCCAAAAGCCACGAGAAGCAGCAAGTTCCACAGCCTTCGAGTGACCACCCCAAAGGCAGCCCCAATTCTGATAGAGTACTCAGGTAAATCCTATATACGCTGGAAAGTTCATCCTGTAGAATTTTCTGCAGTGTTCTCAGACCTTATAATTTCATCTGAGCATCATGTAATGCTGTAACAATTCTAGGCCTGCTTTAGCAGTAAAAAAAGGAGTCAATCTGCCCTCCTAAACCCCCCCACCTGTGCCAGCCCCATTCCCTTCCCAAAAATAGACTTGATTTAGTGCTAATTGGATGCAAAGCACAGCAATCATTGCATGGTACCTGATTTATGCCACATTTATTTTTCATAAGCTGCAGTATATTACATCTTCAAGTTCAGCTCTTTTCTCAGTGCTTCTCATTGTTGCATGCCCTTTGAAGAATTATATATCAGTTACTAAAATTTGATATTGGATTAAATACCTGTTGGATTTTTAACATTCCGATTACCTCCTAAATAAATTAAGCATTCTGTACAGCATGGTTAGTATAAAAATAATTACAAATCACTAGGGATTAAAAATAACATACTACTCTTTTTTTCCATTCAAACAATGTCACTAAGTGTATGAAGCCACACTGTGCAAGAAGGGAATGAAAATCACAATGATTTTCAGAATTTTGTATCCAGACTTTAATGAAATGTATGAAAAAGTACAGAACTAATGTGTGCAATTAGCCACCCTTAATCCATTGGCATCTGTTCTATATTTTGCTTTTGTGTTCAGAAAACCATTCAGTTTTAACAAATTCTACCCCTTCTGCTCAGGCAGTAATCTAGTGTTCTAATCCTCCATATCTTTAATTCAACCAGCAACTAATGGCTCATTTATGAAATTACGTTCCTTTGTCTATTATGACCTTTCACAGTGCAGGCCACACAGTGAAGAACATAGCCAAAGGTTTCAAAGAGCAGTAATCAGCACATGCAAATTCTCTATGTGCCTGACTTTAACAGAAAAAAAGAAATCTGCTTAGATTTGTGACAAGCGATGTTTGTCAGAGAATTCCCAAAGCAACTCTGGCTACAACTAAGCAGTCAAAGCAAACAGGAATTTAGTTTTTTTAACATAAGATAAACCTTAAACTCCCAGCACTACAATATGTAAATTTGCTCAATGCGGATAAGACGGGCTTTAATCCTTGGATCTGAGTGGAAAAGTCTTTTACATGCTTTTTTCTTTTCTGTGCCACACAGGCCCATGTGTTTTGTAAAGCAGTTAGAAATCCCTCAGTATGGCAGCTACAGGCCCAATGTACTACCTACAACGCCTCGCGCCAACCTGGCAAAAGAACTTGAAAAATACTCCAAGGTTTCCTTCGATTATGCAAGTTTTGATGTTCAGGTCTTTGGCAAACGTGTGCTTGCCCCAAAGATTCAGACCAGTGAAACCTCACCAAAAGCCTTTAAATGTAAGTATGGCAGATATTTGTTTTTTTCTGGCCAATTCTTTGATTATTATACTGTATGTGTGTCCTGGTTTAACTGCAGTGGGTTCAAAATTAACTTTAACATTTCTCAACATGGGCCTTATTGCAAACATCTACTGTAGGTATGACATTCAAATTTATTTTTATTTGGAATTACAAAGCCATTTTCAGGGATGGGAATTGAACAAGTTGATAAAGCCCTCTTTAGTATTTCTTGCTAGATGGCCTGTAGACAATTTCCCCTCTTTTCTTTAAACATAACTGAGATGAGTTGAAATTAAGAATTGTATCTTAAAACTTCAAAGAAGATGGAGAATATTTTGCTTTAAGACAATACTTTTCCCACTTTTTATAAAATCAGACAAGCTACCTCTATTGTTTCAAAGCAATGTTCAAGTG